>NC_051394.1:8343541-8378541 GCF_015228065.2 Penaeus monodon | reverse complement strand
CATCCTCCTCGTGAACGCGGTCGTCCTTGAGGATTGGCACGAATTCGCGCTCCTCACTGGACGCAGCACGAGGAGCACCATAGCTAGTCTGGGGAGCAGCGACTTCCTCGCTAGACTCAGCAGAAGGAACCCCATAGCTGTACTGGGGAGCGGCGACGGCCACGGCGGCAACACAGGCGAGGATCAGCTGTTGTTACAAAGATACCATCATCATATATTCATTGCTATAGTTTATCGTTCATCAGTGCTGAGGCAAACACAAATGCTTAAACAATAGAAATTGTTGCATATCTGCCTTTCAAAGATATAGCAAAAATATGTAGCCGGTTGAAAGATCTACTTACGAACTTCATGTTGATGTCTCAGTGGATACTGGTGCAGGAATCAGTGTTGCACATCTTATATAGTAGGGTTTGACCTTCTTTCTATAGAGCCCTTCCGCGTCCTGACCTTGGGAACACGTAACCTTCACCTTCATTAATTCATCACTGGTCTTACAAGGATGTTCCTCGCTCCATATAATTTTTTTTTTTTATGCATTTATATGTATTTTGAATTCTTCACCTACTTCTGTATGTCATTTTAAAGATAGGTTAGGTTTAATTGAAGGCAGAAAAGAGGAAAAAAAGAGCCAAAAGAAGTGCTAGTTGATGGTCACTGAACCATTTCACTTTTGAAGGAAGGACTGTTCAGGGTACTAGGTGCAGGTAGACAGAGATTCATTGACTAAGAGATAGGTCCGGTTTGGCGAGGGGAGGGGGATGGGATCCATGTTTCGCTGGGGATGGAACTTCAAGGTATTTAAGACAGTTTGTTAAGGTCGTGGATTCAACCAATGGCCGAATGATTAACTTAACTCTCTAGATTATAAACTAAACAAAGGTGGTTGGGTGTATGTGATGTGATGTGTAGTTACAATCCATGTTTAAACAATCAAATCAAATATAAAGAAAGGAAAGAAACATATATTTGAGTGCATGTATGTATACAGCATATATGTTTATAATATATGTGTTTCTTTACGCGTGCTGAACATATGCTGTTAAAAGTATATTAAAACAGTATACTGGGTTATTTTGTTCGTCATTTGCTTACCAAATTTATGGACTTGGAAGGCTAGTGTTTCTGAACAAACACACACACATACACACAGACAAAAAAAGTAGAAGAAAGGTAGCATAAATAATAGTTATAGGGATATTGCTTGGGTATGGGAAAGAAGCAGAAATAGACACTTATTCTGCAACCGGTAAATTAAAAGTATATTTATACACACATATATGCGCACAAACTCACACACACACAGAGGCATACTTACACACATTTATGCATACAATACAACATACATATATATATATATATATATATATATATATATATATTATATATATATATATATATATATATATATATATATATATATATATATATACATATATACACACACACACATATACATATATACATATATATATACATATATATATATATATATATATATGTGTGTGTGTGTGTGTGTGTGTGTGTGTGTGTGTGTGTGTGTGTGTATGTGTGTATTTATGTATGTATGTATGTATGTATGCTTGCATGCATGCATGTATGTGTGTGTGTGTGTGAGTGTACATATAATTTATAATATATATATCATATATATATATATGCCTATATGTAATATATATGTATACACACACACACACATATGTGTGTGTGTGCGTGTGTGGGTATGGAATGTAGAAATAGATGAATAGATAAGTATAATGTATATATGTATATGTATGTAGACATGTATCAATGCAATACATATATTAATTTCTGTATTTGACATACAGTGTGTATAATTTTATGGATATATTGCTTATATATATTCGGGCAGCCAAAGAAGTGAGACGACTTTTCCCTCCATTCAGCCTCTGACAGCCAGGTAGCGGCATTTATCAGTTCAAATGATTTCGGCACTGCAGACTGCAAAAGTGAAGAGGTGGCACTGCAAATAAGGACATAATTCTCGGGTTCTCATCTTCACTTATATCTTAATTTATCTGCGTGCCAATACCTTTCTGTAGATCTTCGTGTATATAAGAACATACAAGGAAATAGCCACATAATGAAAAGAAAGTGAAAGTAACATTTCGAACTTCTCAAGAAATCCTCATCAGACGAAGCAAATAACCAAACCACAACGCTCAATTTCTTGTCTATAGTGTAGGTGTTATTTTGTCATCTTTGTGCTCACGTTACTGTGTTTATTTATGTCCATATATTGCAAACACAAACGCGCACACACACACACAAATATATGTATGATATGAAGAAGGTCATTGACACATGAAATCGTTTTATAAATTCTATTTTAATTATAAATAGAATAAATACATCGCATGATTATGAATTTAGTTGGGGCGGCCGTAGAGAGTGGATGGGGCGGCAACTTCGTCGGAATCATCACCGGCGCGGGCGCGGGCGGCGTCCTCCTCGGCGGCGAAGGCGATCTGGTCGAGGACGAACTGAGGGATCGGGTGAGGGAATTCGGGGGCCACGGGGAGGACGTCGGACTGGGGCTGGAAGCCGTTTTCGTCAGCCACGAACTTGACATGGACCTCAGTGCCGTCGGGCGCGGTGTATCTGTAAAGCATTGAATATATTAGAATATGAGAAAAAATACTGTTCTCTGTTGATTTCCTATTCCTAACAATCGGAAATGTTTCACATAAGAAGATTAATAGTAGAACTTACGAGTATTCTCCAGCTTTGATCACAGCGTCGTCATCACCGTCGGGGGATCCAGCCTGAGAGAAGCTGATGCCATTGGCAGCTTCGAAGTCGAAGTTGTAAGTTCCGTCTTCCTCGTGAACGCGGTCGTCCTTGATGATTGGCACGAACTCGACCTCCTCACTGGACGCAGCACGAGGAGCGCCATAGCTGGTCTGGGGAGCAGCGACTTCCTCGCTAGACTCAGCAGAAGGAACCCCATAGCTGTACTGAGGAGCGGCGACGGCCACAGCGGCAACACAGGCGAGGATCAACTGTGGTCACAACAGGGATGTCATCATTTAGTAAGTCATGTTCATAATCGAATTACATTAAAACACACAGTGATAGAATTTTGTGAAATGTACTACGTGTATACGCATAAATACGTATGTGGATATATATGTATATATATTGTAAATGTACCACTCATTTCGTGTCTACTCACGAATTTCATGTTGATGTGTCAGTAGATACTGTACTGGTGCCTGAATCAGCGTTGCCCCATCTTATATAGTAGGGACTGACCTTCCCTACATACAAAACCCTGACCTTCACCTTTTAACTCATTAGTAGTCTTGTATTCACCGCATCATGATTAAAGATGTATTTGTATCTTCCCATACCTAGTTATCACGTTGTTTCTTTTCTATTTTCCTCTTTCTGTGGTTGCTACAATATGTTACAAAGTTCTTGTATACAATCACATATTTGCAAATTATGGTAGAGGAGAAAAATATATTTATGTGCAACTTTTGAAAATTATTTGAATATGGCGAAGCGCAGAGAACTGTCCATCTATGTTTGAAGGTTTGTCGATATACAGGGAGTGGGGAGACGGAAAATATTAACATGCTTCTCATATTTCACATGGATCAAGGAAATATATACTGCTATTTTAATCTATATAGTTATATTTATCACTTACATTTTTCCCATTGCTAAAGTTGGCAAAATATGAAATGAACTGCTGTTACAATTAAAAAGGAACATTCAATCTCCTCGTTTCGAGTTCTTATCAGATATTTTTTGAATAATGAAAATTCTGTTTTATATTTCATCTTAATTTTGTCTCGAGTTACTGTGGTATGTTGCGGCGGATATTGATCGGCTTTTGTTCTTTGTTATATTTACAACTGCTAGTCCTTTATAATACATGTCTTCTCCATATTGTGTATTGTACAAACTATATTCATTGAATATTGCTGTGCTCGAAGTATATTATATCAAAACTTTATGCATGGGGCTCTTCATTAGTATCTTGTGCTACGAGTTCATGTTTTTTATTTTTTATTATTATTTTTTTTTATCTTCAATAGAGGACAAGATAGAGTTTCTCGCATTATCTTTCTTTAAATGATATTAACCCAATTGGCACGGATGGCAATAATACATGCCGTGGCCATTGCAATATAAGTTTATTTATTGTATTTACACATAGATGGCTCTCTAAGTGCTTAATCACCAAGGAGTCAGTTATTACCCTTTTCCTTGACTTTTGGAAAGGGTCCTCTGTATTATTTCATTGTCTTAAATGTTACCAAGATTATAAAAACACTTTATTAATCACATCATCAATAACAACAATAACAGTATCGATATTAATTATATTATAAAGAAAAGCACATATTCCCGCCAATTCAAGGAATGGGGAAATCAGGATCGGTCACTAGGTCCTACAGATAGACTCCTTACCGGCTGAGCACATATGGAGCCATCTGCATGTAAAAAAAAAAGGACAGAATGTAAATTTGTGGTGGTTGAGTTGTTTGGTCAAATCTTATGCGAAAAATGACCCCCTACGCACACTCTTTCCCTCAATCCTCTCTCTCTCTCTCTCTCTTCCTCACTTACTCTCTCCCTTCCTCCTTCTCTCTCTCCATCAAAGACGTGTTTGTGAGTAGGGAAAGTCTGCCGAATTATTAGAGATGTATAGGCCTTTTTTCATCTGGACGAGCAGGCGTCTAACTCAGACCGATTTTTGATAATTTATCATACTAACTTCTGAACGTCTGCTGCTAACGGCATTTGTTCTGCATTAAGGGGAAAATGGATAAAGGATTGAGAGAGAGAGAGAGAGAGAGAGAGAGAGAGAGAGAGAGAGAGAGAGAGAGAGAGAGAGAGAGAGAGAGAGAGAGAGAGAGAGAAAGTGAAAGTGCACTGAATTCTCTATTACACCTTCCCCTTTTTTCTCTTACATTTTTTTTTCTTTTGCATCATAAGCGAAGTCTCTTACAGTGAGATAGTGAATCAATTAATGAACCAGTCTACTGCAATTTCAAGAAAATAAAAAATCTCATTATTTGTGTGGCAGGTAAAGTCCATACGTTAGTATTAGGAATCTTTTAATCATTCGTTGATATATTTCAACTTAATATACTAACCTTCATCTAAGTTATTACTTAATTTATAATACAGTAACTTGTCTTGCATTCAAGTGATGGTTTTATTATTGTGTCTGTTCCCAATCTCTTTTATTGCCTAATGGCTACGGTCATTGGTTCGGTTTTTAAAAGTTTAACATATATAGGCCTATATCTTTAAATATATATGTAAATCTATCCGTTACATCTCCTTTTTTCAGTTCTTTTCGAATATTTTAACTTTCATTTTGAGTGTGGTTAGGTACATGGTGAACAGTAATTCATGAAAGTGTAGTGGCAACAACAGGAAAATAATGTTGTATAAATATATAAATATAAATATAAATATATATATATATATATATATATATATATATATATATATATATATATATATATATCTGAGTACGCTATAAAATGTATAAAATGTTACTGTTAGCAAAATTAAGGTGAGTGACACATGAAATGGCTTCATAAATTCTATTTTAATTATAAATAGAATAAATACATCATTTGATTATGAATTTAGTTGGGGCGGCCGTAGAGAGTGGATGGGGCGGCAACTTCGTCGGAATCATCACCGGCGCGGGCGCGGGCGGCGTCCTCCTCGGCGGCGAAGGCGATCTGGTCGAGGACGAACTGAGGGATCGGGTGAGGGAACGCGGGAGCCACGGGGAGGACGTCGGACTGGGGCTGGAAGCCGTTTTCGTCAGCCACGAACTTGACATGGACTTCAGTGCCATCGGGTGCGGTGTATCTGTAAAACATAGAATATATTAGAATGTGGAAGAAAAAAAAAATCATGAGACTTCATTATTGACTTCCCGTTACTAACAATTGGAAATGCTTCTAAAAAATGATTGACAGTAGTACTTACGAGTATTCTCCAGCCTTGATCACAGCGTCGTCATCACCGTCGGGGGATCCAGCCTGAGAGAAGCTGATGCCGTTGGCAGCTTCGAAGTCGAAGTTGTAAGTTCCATCTTCCTCGTGAACGCGGTCGTCCTTGAGGATTGGCACGAACTCGACCTCCTCACTGGACGCAGCACGAGGAGCGCCATAGCTGGTCTGGGGAGCAGCGACTTCCTCGCTAGACTCAGCAGAAGGAACCCCATAGCTGTACTGGGGAGCGGCGACGGCCACAGTGGCAACACAGGCGAGGATCAACTGTGGTCACAACAGGGATGTCATCATTTGGTCAGTCACGTTCATAATCGATTTACATTAAAACACACAATGATAGCATTTTGTGAAATGTACTGTATATATGTATACATATGTATATGCATATATGCATATATATATATATATATGCATGTATGTATGTATGTCATGTAAATGTTCCACTCATATATCTACTCACAAATTTCATGTTGATGTGTCAGTAGATACTGTACTGGTGCCAGAATCAGCGTTGCCCCATCTTATATAGTAGGGACTGACCTTCCCTACATATAAAACCCTGACCTTCACCTTTTATCTTATTAGTAGTCTTGTATTCACCGCATCATGATTAAAGATGTATTTGTATCTTCCCGTACCTAGTTATCACGTTGTTTTTCTATTTTCCTCTTTCTGTGGTTGCTACACGATGTAATATATTACAAAATTCTTGTATACGATCACATATTTGCAAATTATGGTAGATGAGAAAAATATGTTTATGTGCAACTTTTGAAAATTACTTTTATATGGTGAAGCGCACAGAACTGTCCATCTGTGTTTGAAGGATTGGCGGAATACAGGGAATAGGGAATTGAACATGTTTTTCATATTTCACATAGGTCGAGGAAATAGATACTGCTACTATTGATTTGTCTAGTTATTTTTGTCACTTAATTTCCTCCTATTGCTAAAAAATGGTAAAATATAATTAAAAGTTAAAATTAAAAGGAACATTAAACCTCCTCGTTTCGAGTTCTTATCAGATGTTTTTTGAACAATGAAAATTTTTATTTTATATCTCATCTTAATTTTGTCTTGAGTTACTGTGGTCTGTGATACATATCTTTTGATCTAACACTTGTTGCGGTGGATATTGATCGGCTTTAGTTCTTTGTTATATTTACAACTGACTGCTAGTCCTTTATAGTGCATGTTTTCTCCGCACTGTGCAATGTACAAACTATACTCATTGAATATTGCTGCGCTCTAAGCTTATTGTATCAAAACTCTATGTATGGGGCTCTTCATTTGTGTCTTTTGCTAGGAATTCACGTATTTCTTTTTATCTTCAATAGAGGACAAGCTAGAGTTGCTCGCATTATCATTCTTTAAATGATATTAAGTGTTTGGTCGTTACATCAGTCAAATTTCATGCGAAAATGACCCCCTACGTACACTTTTTTCCCGCAATCCTCTACCTCTCTCTCTCCCACTGTCTCTTTCTCTCTCTCTGTTCCTCACTCACTCTCTCCCTACCTCCTTCTCTCTCTCTCTATCAAAGACGTGTTTATGAGTAGGCAAGGCCTGCTGAATTATTCTTAGAAATGTATAGGCCTCTATTTCTATCGGGACGAGCAGGCATCTAACTCAGACCGATTTTTAATCCTTTATTATAGTACCTTGTGAACGTCTGCTGCTAACGGCATTTGTTCTGCATTAAGGGGAAAATGGATAAAGGAGAGAGAGAGAGAGAGAGAGAGAGAGAGAGAGAGAGAGAGAGAGAGAGAGAGAGGGAGAGGGAGAGAGAGAGAGAGAGAGAGAGAGTGAGAGTGAGAGTGAGTTACATCTTCCACTTTTTTCTCTTACATTTTTTCTTTTGCATCGTAAGCCAAGTCTCTTACAGTGAGACAGTGAATCAATTAATGACCCAGTCTACTGCAATTTCAAGAAAATAAAAAATCTGTATTGGCTACAGTCATCGACTCGTTTTTTTAAAGTTTAACTTTATATATATAGGTCCATGTCTTTAAGCATCTATGTAAACCTATCCGTTACATCTCCTTTTTTTCAGTTCTTTTCGAATATTTTAACTTCCATTTTGAATTTGCATTACGAGTGTGGTTAGGTACATGGTCAACAGTAATTTATGAAAATGTAGTGGCAACAACGGGAAAAATAATGCTGTATGTATATATATTGAGTACGCTATAAAATGTATAAAATGTTACTGTTAGGAAAATTAAGGTGAGTGACACATGAAATGGCTTGATAAATTCTATTTTACTTATAAATAGAATAAATACATCGTTTGATTATGAATTTAATTGGGGCGGCCGTAGAGAGTGGATGGGGCGGCAACTTCGTCGGAATCATCACCGGCGCGGGCGCGGGCGGCGTCCTCCTCGGCGGCGAAGGCGATCTGGTCGAGGACGAACTGAGGGATCGGGTGAGGGAACGCGGGAGCCACGGGGAGGACGTCGGACTGGGGCTGGAAGCCGTTCTCGTCAGCCACGAACTTGACATGGACTTCAGTACCGTCGGGTGCGGTGTATCTGTAAAACATTGAATATATTAGAATGAAAAGAAGAAGAAGAAGAAAAAATCATGAGACTTCATTATTGATTTCCTGTGCTTAGCAATTGGAAATGCTTCTAAAAAAATTATTAATAGTAGTACTTACGAGTATTCTCCAGCCTTGATCACAGCGTCGTCATCACCGTCGGGGGATCCAGCCTGAGAGAAGCTGATGCCGTTGGCAGCTTCGAAGTCGAAGTTGTAAGTTCCATCTTCCTCGTGAACGCGGTCGTCCTTGAGGATTGGCACGAACTCGACCTCCTCACTGGACGCAGCACGAGGAGCGCCATAGCTGGTCTGGGGAGCAGCGACTTCCTCGCTAGACTCAGCAGAAGGAACCCCATAGCTGTACTGGGGAGCGGCGACGGCCACAGCGGCAACACAGGCGAGGATCAACTGTGGTTACAACAGGGATGTCATCATTTGGTCAGTTATGTTCATAATCAATTTACATTAAAACACACAATGATAGCATTTTGTGAAATGTACTGTGTATATATGTATACATATGTATATGCATATATGCATATATATATATATATATATATATATATATATATATATATATATATATATATATATATATGTATGTATGTATGTATGTCATGTAAATGTTCCACTCATATATCTACTCACAAATTTCATGTTGATGTGTCAGTAGATACTGTACTGGTGCCAGAATCAGCGTTGCCCCATCTTATATAGTAGGGACTGACCTTCCCTACATATAAAACCCTGACCTTCACCTTTTATCTCATTAGTAGTCGTGTATTCACCGTATCATGATTAAAGATGTATTTGTATCTTCCCATACCTAGTTATCACGTTTTTCTATTATCCTCTTTCTGTGGTTGCTACACGATGTAATATGTTACAAAATTCTTGTATACGATCACATATTTGCAAAATTATGGTAGATGAGAAAAATATGTAAATGTGCAACATTTGAAAATTACTTTTATATGGTGAAGCGCACAGAACTGCCCATCTGTGTTTGAAGGATTGGCGGTATACAGGGAATAGGGAAATTGAACATGTTTTTCATATTTCACATAGGTCGAGGAAATAGCTATTGCTACTATTAATTTATCTAGTTATTTTTGTCACTTAATTTCTTCCTATTGCTAAAATTGGTAAAACATAATTAAAAGTTGAAATTAAAAGGAACATTAAACCTCCTCGTTTCGAGTTCTTATCAGATGTTTTTTGAACAATGAGAATTTTTATTTTATATCTCATCTTAATTTTGTCTTGATTTACTGTGGTCTGTGATACATATATTTTGATCTAACACTTGTTGTGGCGGATATTGATCGGCTTTAGTTCTTTGTTATATTTACAACGGACTGCCAGTCCTTTATAGTGCATGTCTTTTCCGTACTGTGCAATGTACAAACTATACTCATTGAATATTGCTGCGCTCGAAGCTTATTGTATCAAAACTTTATGTATGGGGCTCTTCATTAGTGCCTTTTGCTAGGAATTCATGTAATATTTTTATCTTCAATAGAGGACAAGATAGAGCTGCCCGAATTATCATTCTTTAAATGATATTAAGTGTTTGGTCGTTACATCAGTCAAATTTCATGCGAAAATGAGCCCCTACGTACACTTTCCCTCAATCCTCTACCTCTCTCTCTCCCGCTGTCTCTTTCTCTCTCTCTGTTCCTCACTCACTCTCTCCCTACCTCCTTCTCTCTCTCTATCAAAGACGTGTTTATGAGTAGGCAAGGCCTGCTGAATTATTCTTAGAAATGTATAAGCCTCAATTTCTATCGGGACGAGCAGGCATCTAACTCAGACCGATTTTTAATCCTTTATTATAGTACCTTGTGAACATCTGCTGCTAACGATATTTGTTCTGCATTAAGGGGAAAATGGATGAAGGAGAGAGAGAGAGAGAGAGAGAGAGAGAGAGAGAGAGAGAGAGAGAGAGAGAGAGAGAGAGAGAGAGAGAGAGAGAGAGAGAGAGAGAGAAAGTGCACTGAATTGTCTCAGTTACATCTTCCACTTTTTTCTCTTACATTTTTTTCTTTTGCAACGTAAGCCAAGTCTCTTACAGTGAGACAGTGAATCAGTTAATGACCCATAGGTCGAGGAAATAGATACTGCTACTATTAATGTATCTAGTTATATTTGTCACTTAAATTTCTTCCTATTGCTAAAATTGGTAAAACATAATTAAAAGTTAAAATTAAAAGGAACATTAAACATCCTCGTTTCGAGTTCTTATCAGATGTTTTTTTGAACAATAAAGAATTCTATTTTATATTTCATCTCAATTTTGTCTTGAGTTACTATGGTCTGTGAAACATATATTTTGATCTAACACTTGTTGTGGCGGATATTGATCGGCTTTAGTTCTTTGTTATATTTACAACTGACTGCTAGTCCTTTATAGTGCATGTCTTCTCCGTACTGTACAATGTACAAACTATACTCATTGAATATTGCTGCGCTCTAAGCTTATTGTATCAAAACTTTATGTATGGGGCTCTTCATTAGTGCCTTTTGCTAGGAATTCATGTATTATTTTTATCTTCAATAGAGGACAAGATAGAGCTGCCCGCATTATCATTCTTTATATGATATTAAGTGTTTGGTCATTAGATCAGTCAAATTTCATGCGAAAATGACCCGCTATGTACACTCTTTCCCGCAATCCTCTCCTCTACAGAGAAAGTGCACTGAATTGTCTCAATTACATCTTCCACTTTTTTCTCTTACATTTTTTCTTTTGCATCGTAAGCCAAGTCTTTTACAGTGAGACAGTGAATCAATTAATGACCCAGTCTACTGCAGTTTCAAGAAAAAACATCTCAATTGGCTACAATCATCGACTCGTTTTTTTAAAGTTTAACTTTATATATAGGCCCATGTCTTTAAGCATCTATGTAAACCTATCCGTTACATCTCTTTTTTTTCAGTTTTTTTCGAATATTTTAACTTCCATTTTGAATTTGCATTACGAGTGTGGTTAGGTACATGGTCAACAGTAATTTATGAAAATGTAGTGGCAACAACGGGAAAATAATGCTGTATATATATATATATATATATATATATATATATATATATATATATATATATATATATTGAGTACGTTATAAAATGTATAAAATGTGACTGTTACAGAAATTAAGGTGAGTGACACATGAAATGGCTTGATAAATTCTATTTTACTTATAAATAAAATAAATACATCGTTTGATTATGAATTTAGTTGGGGCGGCCGTAGAGAGTGGATGGGGCGGCAACTTCGTCGGAATCATCACCGGCGCGGGCGCGGGCGGCGTCCTCCTCGGCGGCGAAGGCGATCTGGTCGAGGACGAACTGAGGGATCGGGTGGGGGAACGCGGGAGCCACGGGGAGGACGTCGGACTGGGGCTGGAAGCCGTTCTCGTCAGCCACGAACTTGACATGGACTTCAGTACCGTCGGGTGCGGTGTATCTGTAAAACAATGAATATATTAGAATGAAAAGAAGAAAAAATCATGAGACTTCATTATTGATTTTCTGTTCTTAGCGATTGGAAATGCTTCTAAAAAATGATTAATAGTAGTACTTACGAGTATTCTCCAGCCTTGATCACAGCGTCCTCATCACCATCAGGGGATCCAGCCTGAGAGAAACGGATGCCGTTGGCAGCTTCGAAGTCGAAGTTGTAAGTTCCATCCTCCTCGTGTACGCGGTCGTCCCTGAGGATTGGCACGAACTCGACCTCCTCACTGGACGCAGCACGAGGAGCGCCATAGCTGGTCTGGGGAGCAGCGACTTCCTCGCTAGACTCAGCAGAAGGAACCCCATAGCTGTACTGGGGAGCGGCGACGGCCACAGCGGCAACACAGGCGAGGATCAACTGTGGTCACAACAGGGATGTCATCATTTGGTCAGTCATGTTCATAATCGTATTACATTAAAACACACAATAATAGCATTTTGTGAAATGTACTATGTATATATGTATACATATGTATATGGATATATATATATATATATATATATATATATATATATATATATATATATATATGTATGTATGTATGTTATGTAAATGTTCCTCTCATTTCATATCTACTCACGAATTTCATGTTGATGTGTCAGTAGATACTGGTGCCAGAATCAGCGTTGGCCCACCTTATATAGTAAGGACTGACCTTCCCTACATACAAAACCCTGACCTTCACCTTTTATCTCAGTAGTCTTGTATTCCCTGCATCACTATTAAAGTTGTATTTGTATCTTCCCATACCTAGTTATCACGTTTCTTTCCTATTTTTCTCTTTTTTGCTACACGATGTAATATGTTACAAAATTCTTGTATCTTGAAAATTACTTTTATATGGTGAAGCGCAGATAACTATCCATCTCTGTTTGAAGGAATTGGCGGTATACAGGGAATAGGGAATTGAACATGTCTTTCATATTTCACATAGGTCGAGGAAATAGATATTGCTACTATTAATTTATCTAGTTATTTTTGTCACTTAATTTCTTCCTATTGCTAAAATTGGCAAAATATAATTAAAAGTTACAATTAAAAGGAACATTAAACCTCCTCGTTTCGAGTTCTTATCAGATGTTTTTTTGAACAATAAAAAAATCTATTTTATATCTCATCTTGATTTTGTCTCGAGTTACTGTGGTCTGTGATACATATATTTTGATCTAACACTTGTTGCGGTGGATATTGATCGGCTTTAGTTCTTTGTTATATTTACAACGGACTGCTAGTCCTTTATAGTGCATGTTTTCCCCGTACTGTGCAATGTACAAACTATACTCATTGAATATTGCGGCGCTCTAATCTTATTGTATCAAAACTTTATGTATGGGGCTCTTCATTAGTGCCTTTTGCTAGGAATTCAATGTATTATTTTTATCTTCAATAGAGGACAAGATAGAGCTGCCCGCATTATCATTCTTTAAATATTAAGTGTTTGGTCATTAGATCAGTCAATATTCATGCGAAAATGACACTCTTTCCCGCAATCCTCTCTCCCACTGTCTCTTTCTCTCTCTCTCTGTTCCTCACTCACTCTCTCCCTACCTCCTTCTCTCTCTCTATCAAAGACGTGTTTATGAGTAGGCAAGGCCTGCTGAATTATTCTTAGAAATGTATAGGCCTCTATTTCTATCGGGATGAGCAGGCATCTAACTCAGACCGATTTTTAATCCTTTGTTACACTACCTTGTGAACGTCTGCTGCTAACGGCATTTGTTCTGCATTAAGGGGAAAATGGATAAAGGAGAGAGAGAGAGAGAAAGTTACAGCTTCCACTTTTTTCTTACATTTTTTTTCTTTTGCATGTAAGCCAAGTCTCTTGCAGTGAGACAGTGAATCAATTAATGACCCAGTCTACTGCAATTTCAAGAAAATAAAAAATCTGAATTGGTTCCAGTCATCGACTCGTTTTTTAAAAGTTTAACTTTATATATAGGTCCATGTCTTTAAGCATCTATGTAAACCTATCCGTTACATCTCCTTTTTTTCAGTTCTTTTCGAATATTTTAACTTCCATTTTGAATTTGCATTACGAGTGTGGTTAGGTACATGGTCAACAGTAATTTATGAAAATGTAGTGGCAACAACGGGAAAAATAATTATATATATATATATATATATATATATATATATATATATATATATATATATTGAGTACGCTATAAAATGTATAAAATGTTACTGTTACAGAAATTAAGGTGAGTGACACATGAAATGGCTTGATAAATTCTATTTTACTTATAAATAGAATAAATACATCGTTTGATTATGAATTTAGTTGGGGCGGCCGTAGAGAGTGGATGGGGCGGCAACTTCGTCGGAATCTTCCTCAGCGGCGCGAGCGGCGGCGGCGTCTTCCTCGGCGGCGAAGGCGATCTGGTCGAGGACGAACTGAGGGATCGGGTGGGGGAACTCGGGAGCCACGGGGAGGACGTCGGACTGGGGCTGGAAGCCATTCTCGTCAGCCACGAACTTGATATGGACTTCAGTACCGTCGGGTGCGGTGTATCTGTAAAACATTGAATATATCAGAAAAAAAATCATGAGACCTCATTATTGATTTCCTTTTCTTAGCAATTGTAAATGCTTCTAAAAAATGATTAATAGTAGTACTTACGAGTATTATCCAGCCTTGATCACTGCGTCGTCATCACCGTCGGGGGATCCAGCCTGAGAGAAGCTGATGCCGTTGGCAGCTTTGAAATCGAAGTTGTAAGTTCCATCTTCCTCGTGAACGCGATCGTCCTTGAGGATTGGCACGAATTCGACCTCCTCACTGGACGCAGCACGAGGAGCGCCATAGCTGGTCTGGGGAGCAGCGACTTCCTCGCTAGACTCAGCAGAAGGAACCCCATAGCTGTACTGGGGAGCGGCGACGGCCACGGCGGCAACACAGGCGAGGATCAGCTGTGGTCACAACAGGGACGTCATCATTTGGTCAGTCATGTTCATAATCGATTTACATTAAAACACAATGATAGCCTTTTGTGAAATGTAATATGTGTATACGTATACATATGTATATGCCTATATATATGTATATATAACATATAAATGTTCCACTCGTTTCATATCTACTCACAAATTTCATGTTGATGTGTCAGTAGATACTGTACTGGTGCCAGAATCAGCCTATCTTATATAGTAAGGACTGACCTTCCCTACATATAAAACCCTGACCTTCACCTTTTTACTCATTAGTAGTCTTGTGTTCTCCTCATCATTATTAAAGTTGTATTTGTATCTTCCCTACCTAGTTTATCACGTTGTTTCTTTCCTATTGTCCTCTTTCCGTAGTTGTTGCACGATGGAATATGTTAAAAAATTCTTTATATGATCATATATTTGCAAATTATGGTAGATGAGAAAACATATTTATCTAGTTATATTCATCACTTAATTTCTTTCAGTTGCTAAAGTTGGCAAAATATGAAATGAACTACCGTTAAATCTCCTCGTTCTGAGTTTTCATCAGATTTATATATATACATATATATTCATCTTAGTTTTGTCTTGCTGTGGTTTGTGGTACATATAGTTTGATCTAAACACTTGTTGCGGCGGATAATGATCGGCTTTTGTTCTCTGTTATATTTAAAACTGTCTGCTAGTTCTTTAATGCATGGTGTCTTCTCCTTAACTGTGTAGTGTACACCCATACTCATTGAACATTTCTGTGCTCGAAGTTTATTATTTTAAAACTTTATTTGTGGGGCTTTTCGTCAGTGTTTTGTGCTACGTATTCATAAATCTTTTTTTTTTTTTAAATCTATATCCGGACATAAAACAATAGAGGATAAGATATAGTATCTCGCATGATCATTCTTTAAATCATATTAAGTATTTGGTACAAAAGTCAAATTTCATGCGAAAAATTACACCCTACACACACTCTTTCCCTCAACCTCCCTTCTCTCTCCCCCACTGTCTCTTTCTCTCTCTTTCTCTCCCCTGCTCCTCACTCTACTCCTCACTCACTCTCTCCCCTCCTCTCTCTCTCTTTCTCTCTGTCTCTCTCTCACTCTCTATTAAAGACGTGTTTGTGAGTAGGGAAGGCCTGTCGAATTATTCCTAGAGTAACGCCCTTGTATATGAGAGAGAGAGAGAGAGAGAGAGAGAGAGAGAGAGAGAGAGAGAGAGAGAGAGAGAGAGAGAGAGAGAGAGAGAGAGAGAGAGTACACTGAATTCTCTCAATTACATCTTCCACTATGATTTTTTTTCTCTTATATATATATATATATATATATATATATATATATATATATACATATATATATATATTTTTTTTCACCGTAAGCGAAGTCTCTTACAGTGAAATAGTGAATCAATTAATGAACTAGTACACTGCAGTTTCAAGAAAATCTAAAATCTATGGCAGGCAAAGTCCATATGTTAGTATTAGGGATTTGTTAATTATTCGTTAAATAAATTGATGGATTTCAACGTAATTTACTAACCTCTATCCAAGTTTAGTGTTGTTAAAATATTACTTCATTTATAATACAATAATCTGCCTTGCAATCAAGTAACGGTTTTATTATTTTGTTTTCATTTGCTACTTTTTGATTTATTGGATACGGTCATCGACTCGTTTTTAATGTTTTACATTATATATCATAAGTTTAACTTTATATATAGGCCTATATCTTTAAGCATATATGTAACACCATCAATTACACCTCCGTTTTTCAGTTCATTTCGAATTTTTGAAATTCCATTTTGAAATTGCATTACGAGTGCGGCTAGGTACATGGTGAAAAGTAATTTATGCATATGCATCGGCAATAGCGTGGAAATAAAATTGTATATATATATAAAAGTATATATATAAAATGATACATTTATGAAAATTAAGGTGAGTGACACATGAAATCGTTTTATAAATTCTATTTTAATTATAAATAGAATAAATACATCGTTTGATTATGAATTTAGTTGGGGCGGCCGTAGAGAGTGGATGGGGCGGCAACTTCGTCGGAATCTTCCTCAGCGGCGCGAGCGGCGGCGGCGTCCTCCTCGGCGGCGAAGGCGATCTGGTCGAGGACGAACTGAGGGATCGGGTGGGGGAACTCGGGAGCCACGGGGAGGACATCGGACTGGGGTTGGAAGCCGTTTTCGTCAGCCACGAACTTGACATGGACCTCAGTGCCGTCGGGAGCGGTGTATCTGTTTTACATATTAGGGCGAGTTATCAGAATATATGAAGCTTTCAAAATATTTGATGTCATGACTGACATAAATTAGAATTTTATGTATAAAATATCAAAGGGGGGACTCAACGCTTACGAGTATTCTCCAGCCTTGATCACAGCGTCGTCATCACCGTCGGGGGATCCAGCCTGGGAGAAACGGATGCCGTTGGCAGCTTCGAAGTCGAAGTTGTAAGTTCCATCTTCCTCGTGGACGCGATCGTCCTTGAGGATTGGCACGAACTCGACCTCCTCGCTGGACGCAGCACGAGGAGCACCATAGCTGGTCTGGGGAGCAGCGACTTCCTCGCTAGACTCAGCAGGAACCCCATAGCTGTACTGGGGAGCAGCGATGGCCACGGAGGCGACACAGGCAAGGATCAACTGTAAAGTCATGAAATAATTAATCATAGAAATATTCCGAAGCACAGAAATCACTATCTTTGATGAAACTAATAATTCGTATTCGATCTTTTAGAATCCGGTCCTTATCAACGAATGGACGAGGTGCATTTCTTCTTGAAACATAAGTTTCACATCGCCGACATACTTACGAAGTTCATGGTGGTGATTCAGTGTCCACTGGTGCCTAATCCCTCTACAGCTGATCTTTTATAGTGCTGCCAGCGAGGTAACGTCATTCATGCCAACCTTGTCTTTGACTAGTGTTCTCCCATCACTTCCCGTACCTGACCTTCACCTTTTCTCTCTAACAAGACTTTATTTTGTAAAAAAGTAATACATTCAACTATAAAACCTTATAAAGTAAAAAAATCGAATTTTTTTTTCAAGTAAAATACACACACCCAGGTATAATCAGTTTATACACAAACTCACATCCCTTAAGCCGTTTCTGTATAGATGCTAGTAGGTGTCCAGAAAAGGCCTTTTTACGCTTTCTTCTTCTCCCTCTCTATATATGTGAATATATGTGAACATATCTATATATATACGCACACACATACACACATGCAATACAATAATGTATATTATATATACATATATACATATTAATATATATATATTCATATATATATATATATATATATATATATATATATATATATATATATTTGCATTTGTCATCCACGTTTTTTCTTCATATTAATCAGAATCACTGTCATATTTACGTCTCGTTAATACCGATCAATATTTTTGGTGCTCAGAAGTCTAAAAAATATTCAAAAATGGACATGTAAAAAACAAAGGAAAAGACTAGAAAATTTGCGACATAAACTAGACGCTTACAATGCAAAAAGAGGAGGAACATGAAAATAACATCAGAAAAAAAACTACTGTAAACTAACAAGAATTATAAATAATGATAGGATGTAACCAAATGTAATATACCAACTACACCGAAACCTTGCTCTCAAGAACCACTGGTAAGGAAACGAGGCGAAAGGCACGAATAAAGAAAGTCAAATGCATGCAAAGACTAATAAACAAATAATAAACAATAAAAAAGGACATGTAATAAGAATGATTGGAATAATTGACATTTATGGCGTCCTATACATTTCAAGCAACCAGACACATGCAAGAGTATATATGTATACTGTATAAATAAAAAAATTAAAATATTATAATATTATTATAATAAAATATATATATACTGTATGCGCACACACACACACATAACGTCCTGATCTTGTCAATAAAAAAAAAAAAACATAATAAAAGGTAAAACACCACGGGAGGATAAGATTACTATACACCTTATACAAATATAGTAGAAATTGCAGTTGTAACTTCCATTTTTAAAAAATCAGGTGTCATCATAAATCACATCTCAGGCCCATTAAAATCTAATAACTTCGGGAAGAGGAAGACTTTCGCATTTGAGTCTCAGTTGCAGACCACATAAAGACACTCGCCCAAATACGGGAGAAAACAAATGCGCATAGGAAACCTTTATACACATGGTATTCATTGAATATGAATAAAACATCTGTTTTTGTAAAAATGACAACAGTATTAAAAGCTTTATAGAAACAAAACACGGAGGAGGAAGCTGTACTGAAGGAATATCAAAATGGAACTGTAATAAAATCACAGTAAAGGGCATATTAAACGGAACGATGCCATTCCAGTAAAACCGTTTCCTGCGTGCTCTGAGGAAATATTTAGGAAAACAGATTTAAGGAAAAGAGGGATTTTAGTGAGGGATG
This sequence comes from Penaeus monodon, assembly GCF_015228065.2. Lineage (NCBI taxonomy): Eukaryota > Metazoa > Arthropoda > Malacostraca > Decapoda > Penaeidae > Penaeus > Penaeus monodon. The sequence goes on along the minus strand of NC_051394.1, from coordinate 8,359,106 downwards.
TGCACATCAGTAAACAAATATCTGTATACTGTGAGTCATCAAAGGAATTACAACATAGCACGAATCGATCAAGGAAAGTCTAAGGATTGCACCTTAATCGGGGGAAATGTTTGTCAGGTGAAGCAAGTAGAGGTACAGGGTAAGATACTTGAAATACTCAATCACAAGTATATCTGGGACAACTCATGTTAAAACTGTACTGAAGTGACGAATTAGGCAGATATAGTAATATTTTAAGAGGTTTCTTGTCATCATATCCTTTAACCTTTATACATGGATTACATGAAATAATTTTAGAGAAAATGAATAAGTGCTTAGAGATGAATGGAAAAGTTGGTGTTGGAGATCAGCTTAATTCAAGACTAAGATAAAGATAGCGAAGTGGGCGAAGTGGATGATATACATAAAATACATCATAATGCAATGAGCACGTCATTATATAGGGTATTAGCTGGATAAAGACGTTAACCGATTGGAACATAACTGATAAAAGGAGACCAGGAGCACACACACAAATATATGTATATACATATATGTATATATATACACTCACGCACATACATATGTATATATGCATAAACACATATATATGTGTATTTATATTTATACAAAAGCACACACACACACACACACACACACACACACATATATACATATACACACAAACACACATATATATATCATTCTTCTAATGCCTTCAGGTATGGAATAGTTTAATTTTATATCGATTTTACTCTTTACTGTATATATCAATTGCGTAGCTACTAAACGCTATTGTGCACTGTTCTAAGTTAAACTGCATAATTCTAGCATCACATATGAGTTTTTTCTTTTCAAGCGCAACCCATTCATATAGGCCATATTCTGATTGCTTATTCAATTCAGTATGAATTACTCGTATAATAAAATATATGGAGTATGAATAAGGTTATTAACATAGGAAATCCTTTTAAGAATTCTATTTGATATATAAATAGAATAAATACATGGTTCGTATATAAAGTTAGTTGGGGCGGCCGTAGAAAGTGGATGGGGCGGCAACTTCGTCGGAATCATCACCGGCGCGGGCGCGGGCGGCGTCCTCCTCGGCGGCGAAGGCGATCTGGTCGAGGACGAACTGAGGGATCGGGTGAGGGAACGCGGGAGCCACGGGGAGGACGTCGGACTGGGGCTGGAAGCCGTTCTCGTCGGCCACGTACTTGACATGGACTTCAGTACCGTCAGGAGCGGTGTATCTGCAATGCATTTAATATATTAAAATATATGAGGAAAAAAATCCATGAGACACTTCAAGATTGTTTTTTCTATTCCAGACAATTGGAAGTATTTCTCAAAAAAAATGATTAGCATTACTCACGAGTATTCTCCAGCCTTGATCACAGCGTCTTCATCACCATCGGGGGATCCAGCTTGTGAGAAACGGATGCCGTTGGCAGCTTCGAAGTCGAAGTTATAAGTTCCATCTTCCTCGTGAACGCGGTCGTCCTTGAGGATTGGCACGAACTCTACCTCCTCGCTGGACGCAGCGCGAGGAGCGCCATAACTGGTCTGGGGAGCATCAACTTCCTCGCTAGACTCAGCAGAAGGAACCCCATAGCTGTACTGGGGAGCGGCGACGGCCACGGCGGCAACACAGGCGAGGATCAGCTGTGGGCACAACGATGGTGTTATTCATATAGTCAGAGGTACAAGACACTCAATATATAAGAGATAGTCAAGAAAAGAAGGGATGATGTAACTAATTCGTACTTAAACAGAAAAATCTTCGACAAGGAAAACAGCCTTCAGTTAGAAACCTAAAACATATTTAAACATGCACTCACGAATTTCATGATGATGTGTCAGTAGATACTGGTGCTAGTATGAGGGTTTGGCCCATCTTATATAGTTGGGACTGACCTTTCCTGCGCACAAAGCTCTGGCCCTGGAAACAGGAATGAGCGTAACCTTCACCTTCACTAATTTACTAGTAGTCTTATATCCTCTGTGTTATACACTTCACATATGTTTATTCCTTTTCTTTGATTTTGAGTAATATCATTCCTCGTATGTATAAACTGATTTTACTGAAAATGATAATAGTAATAATAATATTATTAATAATAGAAAAAAATAACGTTGAAATGAAAGATTTCACTTTCGAATTATCATACGTACGTAAATACATAGACACGGATACACTCAAAGCCCCGGTTCCTCCATTTTTCTTTATTTCTTTAAATGAAAAGTGCCCTATTATTTAAAATGAGGGAAAGAAAAGTGGGCATTTGGTCAGGAAAGTGTCCTTTTTACAAGTCCATGACCTTTTGAAAATCTGTTACTATATATATATATATGATATATATATATATATGCATATATATATGTATATGTATATATATATGCATATATATGTGAATATATATATATACACACATATATGTGTTTATACACATACACATATGTATTTATATATACACACACACAGATGTGTATGATTATTATTTGTTAATACATCGCAATCCATCTCCTATCTATATTTCATGTGTCCATCTTCCCATGTAAAACGAGTCTACAATGGATATAGGATCTTAGCACACTCATCATATACGTTAACTTTCTAAATTAATCCAAAATCAAATGAAAATTCCATTGGAATATTCAATTTATTGCGTTCGTTTAATTTTCTTTAATTTTCTTGATGTTTTTCCTCATCGTGTTCATTTTTGTTTTACAACTATTGAATTATCCTATGTGGCGTTTATTATGAAAATGGAAGCTATGTGAAATCATTCACATATATTTCAGCTGAAAGCAGTGATTCATTTGAAATTGTCATGTGTTTCTGTGGAAGTAAAGAGTTCCAAGGGAAACCGATACATGTACGAAGTGATACATAGATACAAATAAATGCACATTCGCACTCATAAGCACACACACACATATACACACACGCACAGAGGATTTAGGTATGGTTTTCTTGAAAAAAAAATCCTATCACGAAATACTGTCGCTTTGAAAATATGAAATAAGTAATGTGCACATTTGAAATGAAAGTTAAAGAATACTCGAATATTCCATGAGTTAAAGAATGATTACACTTCCATGTATTCTACCATACTGCTTTAAATCATACCATTGTTTCCGGTCATTCACTGTTGATATGTTTTTGTTCTTTGTGTTCTGAATTTTAGCGATTGCTGTTTGTTTACCATTTGATAACTTTTATAACGTCGGGTAGAACATTTCTTTATTTTTTAAAATTTACATGGATGTGCAATTCATCAGTATAATTATTTTCCTCTTTTTGTCGTAAGATTTTGTATACATTTAGTATATCCGCACGCATATAGGCGTCTGTGTATGTGTAAGGTATATAACACACACACACACACACACACACACACACACACACACACACACACACACATATATATATATATATATATATATATATATATATATATATATATATACATATATACGCACTTATATGTATAATTATACATAGACTCATCGAGGGAGATTAAATGTCTAAATTATATATTTGTATGTATATACAAATATATAATTTGCATATATGAATGTATGTATATGTATATTTGTATATATATGTATATATGTGTATAGATATGATGCATATTGTAGATATGATTTAGTGAAAACTAAATCATTTAGTGATAACAAGATAAAAATTGTAGCTTAATGCTTCATACATAACATGGAGTATGAATAGGGTCATTAACAAAAGAAGTCGTTATAAGAATTCTATTCGACATATAAATAGAATAAATATATGGTTCGTATATGTAGTTAGATAGGGCGGCCGTAGAGTGTGGATGGGGCGGCAACTTCATCGGAATCTTCCTCAGCGGCGCGAGCAGCGGCGGCGTCCTCCTTGGCGGCGAAGGCGATCTGGTCGAGGACGAACTGAGGGATCGGGTGAGGGAACGCGGGGGCCACGGGGAGGACATCGGACTGGGGCTGGAAGCCGTTTTCGTCAGCCACGAACTTGACATGGACCTCAGTGCCGTCGGGAGCGGTGTACCTGTTATCACGTATTGGGAAAAAAAATAATTAGGATAAAAAAATAAAATAATATAGATGGAAATAATAACTGATATGGAACAGCTGATGATTTTTTTCAGAAAAAAATCTTACGAGTATTCTCCAGCCTTGATCACAGCGTCTTCATCACCGTCGGGGGATCCAGCTTGTGAGAAACGAATGCCGTTGGCAGCTTCGAAGTCGAAGTTGTAAGTTCCGTCTTCCTCGTGGACGCGGTCGTCCTTGAGGATTGGCACGAACTCGACCTCCTCGCTGGACGCAGCACGAGGAGCACCATAGCTGGTCTGGGGAGCAGCGAACTTCCTCACTAGACTCTGCAGAAGGAACCCCATAGTTGTACTGGGGAGCGGCGACGGCCACGGCGGCAACACAGGCGAGGATCAGCTGTGATAATAACGATGGTGTTATTCATATAGTCAGAGGTACAAGACACTCAATAAGATAGTCAAGAAAGGAAAGAATGTCACTGATTCGTGTTTATAGAGAAATACTTCAACAGTGAAAATGGCCTTCAGTTAGAAACCTATAACATATTTGAACATGCACTCACGAATTTCATGATGATGTGTCAGTAGATACTGGTGCTAGAATGAACAGTAGGCCCATCTTATATAGTTGGGACTGACCTTCCCTGTACTCAAAACTCTAGCCCTGGAAACAGGAAGGAGCGTAACCTTCACCTTCACTAAATTACTAATAGTCTTGTATTCTTTGTGATATATAATTTATGTTTTTTTTCTGTTTCTTTGACTAATTTTTGTTTTAATTTTGATATTATTTTCCCATATATATACATTGATTTTGATTTTGTAAAGTTGAAATAAAAAAACTTTAGAATTACCATATATACATATGTATGTATGTACACATACACACACTGGCCACCCATTCCTTTTTTCTTTATTTCAGTGAAAAGTGTCCTCTCGTTCAAAGTCAGGGAAAGAACAGTACACTTTCTGTCAGGAAAGTGTCCTTGTTATAAGTGACTCTATTATCTTACGAAAAGCTGTTACTGTATATACTGATATATCCACACATATATATGTGTATATGTATATCTATACACACACGTTTATATATATATATATATACACACACACACACACGCATATACAATATACATATGTATATAGATATATGATATACATGTATAATTTACACGCACACATATATGTGTGTGTGCGTGTAAATATCCATGTACAGAATGAGGTAAAATATTGTCTGTTTTTAAATAAATCTCTATCTCTATCATATCTGTCCATCTATCCACGTAAAATGAGTCCACGGAATCTCAACACTTATAATGGATCTAGAGGTTATGATTAAACGCAAATTTTATTCAGTAATTTTCCAAATCATCCGTACAGTTTATTGCTCTTGTTTAACACTTAATGTTTTTTTCTGTTTTACAACTACTGAATTATTATGAAGATGGAAGATTTATCGAAATCATTTATATATATCTGCACATATATCTGAAAAGCAGTGATGGATATGTAAGGAAATCTAAGGGCAGCACCTACACACACGAAGGGAAACTTAGATAAACATAAATGAACCTTCGCACACACACACACACACACACACACACACACACACACACACACACACACACACACACACCACACACACACACACACACACACACACACACCATCGCGTACACACACAGTCCGCGCGCGCGGGCTCAATTTAGGTATGGTATTATTGAAAAGTAAAATACCACGAAATGCATCTGTTTTAGAAATACGTAAAATAAGTAATGTTCACAATTGAATACTTCTATGTACTGCAAGATACATACTTGCTTCAAATCATGCCGTTGTTCACGTCATATGCTTTTCATTTTGCTTTAATTTTAGATATTGCTGTTTCTTTACTGTTTGATAGCTTTTATAAAGCCGGGTTGAATGATTTTCTATTTTTTTCAGTTCATCTTTTATATTTTGTGTGAATATCTCTCTTGTATTTTTTCTTTTTACCTTTCGTAAGACTAAGTACACATTCACTATATACGCACATATATGTGTATACACACACACACACACACACACACACACACACACACACACACACACACACACACACACACACACACACACAAATATATATATATATATATATATATATATATTTATATTTGTGTATGTGTATATAATATATATGTTTTTATACATATATGTATATAAATTCATATATATGTATATATATATAGAGAGAGAAGGACAGAGATATACAAATATGTATGAATATATACATATAAACACACGTATGTGTATATATAAATGTGTTTAAGTCAAATATATGCATATGGGTAAAAATACATAGAAATGTGTATGCATGTAATATAAACTAGATGGAACTTTACGCTTCATCCTTAATGCGAAGTATTAATAGGGTGATTAACACAGGGAATCGTCATAAGGATTCTATTTGAAATATAAATAGAATAAATACATGGTTTGTGTATATAATTAGTTGGGGCGGCCGTAGAGAGTGGATGGGGCGGCAACTTCGTCGGAATCTTCCTCAGCAGCGCGGGCAGCGGCGGCGTCCTCCTCGGCGGCGAAGGCGATCTGGTCGAGGACGAACTGAGGGATCGGGTGAGGGAACTCGGGAGCCACGGGGAGGACGTCGGACTGGGGCTGGAAACCATTCTCGTCAGCCACGAACTTGACATGAACCTCAGTGCCGTCAGGAGCGGTGTAGCTGGAGTTATATATTGATAATGAATGTTAAAACTCGATATAAGATAAAGGAAGAGATATAATCAAAGTAGGAAGAGGTATTAATCGATATGAAACAGCTAATAACTGAAAAAAACAACAACAACAAAAAACATACGAGTATTCTCCAGCCTTGATCACAGCGTCGTCATCACCGTCGGGGGATCCAGCCTGGGAGAAACGGATGCCGTTGGCAGCTTCGAAGTCGAAGTTGTAAGTTCCATCTTCCTCGTGGACGCGGTCGTCCTTGAGGATTGACACGAACTCAATCTCCTCGCTGGATGCAGCACGAGGAGCACCATAGCTGGTCTGGGGAGCGGTGACTTCCTCACTAGACTCAGCAGAAGGAACCCCATAGCTGTACTGGGGAGCAGCGACTTCCTCGCTAGACTCAGCAGAAGGAACCCCATAGCTGTACTGGGGAGCAGCGACGGCCGCGGCGGCAACACAGGCAAGGATCAACTGTAATGATAGAGAACAATTCTTCATTTACGTTTTCTGAAATAAAAATTACAAATTCTTGAACTGTCGTGTTCTATCTCTTAATTTCGAGTGGACGGTGTAAAATACTTAATTTTCCTTGGTTTGTAAGAAGCAACTGCCATGTCTCCGTAATACTTACGAAGTTCATGTCGATGGTTCAGAACTAACTGGTGCTCAGTTCCTCGGCAGCTGATCTTTTATATTGCTACTAGCGCAGTAACGTCATCCATATTAACCTTGTCTATGGTTAGTCGCCATCTATTACCTCCCATGACCTTTACCTTTACCCTGAAACGGGTCTATATAATCAGAAAGTGATATATCTTCATTTTTAAACCTTTTTAGGTTACCAAGTATACTCGAGTTAGACAGGACACGTCTCTTAAAGTGATATACGAATTTCCTAGAAGATACATACTTATAATATGAATAACAAACTGTATCTGTCCACATTCAGTCATATAGTAGCAATAATGTATTTAATTCATATTGATAGCATTTGAATAGTATGTATTTTGTCAGCAGTAGACTTATAAACTTAAACTATAAGTTGAGAAAAAATACGTATGGCTGCTTTCCACCTACCTTTTTACGTCTGTAAACAAATTAATTCTCGTGTACGTCTAAGAACATGCACATAAATGTACATTTTACATTCTCTGCTGATCTGAAACTGAAACTCCATTCACTTATATCATAACATGTATCGACAAGTTAACTCAGAAAACAATATTAATATGAAGATTCTTCCTTCCTTATAAACTTCGTCACTAACCATTGGCGTTTCGATACAACATGGATATGTGAGAAATGCAGACTGCAGATGGAACATACTGCATAGGCTCAGAAACAAACGCACGTAAGCACGTGTACACATAAACGCGCGCAAACACACATATCTTTATCTACATACATATACATAGATGTAATATACATACATACATACATACATACACATATACACATACGTGTGTGTGTGTTTGAGTGTACGAGTATATATACACACAAACATCAATCTATCTATATATGTATGTATATATGTGTGAAAATAGAGATACATGGAACGAGACAAAGGATGAGAAAGATAGAGGTAGACAAGTAGAGGAAAGCAATGTGAAGTAGTGATTGCACTTCTGCAACTTTCGTCATAAAATGACGTCGTCTGTCCTCTTCTGTTACTGTTATGTCGTTTGTCGATTTTCACAAATAACACCTGAATATATAACATAATTTAGCGCAGATAATTAAATTTTTCAGTGGAAAAGTAGCTAGCAAACATTCAGCACATACTAAACCCACTATAAAGTAATTTTTTCATTGTACATGCTAAAAGCGTGAAAATTTGCTTCACTGTTATTCTATTGGCGGTGTTTAAATCTCCTCTTATTTTGTCAATATATCTTTTATAATTTAAACTATCATTATCTGATCGAATACTTTATCAACTGGCTTGAAATACAGCCGTTGTCTTTTAAAAGCTGCAGTATGTAGCAGTAATCATTCATACTCGTTTTTATGTATGGACGACTGTTTTGAATTGTTTTCGTACATATTAATGTCATAAATTCACACACACACACACACACACACACACACACACACACACGCACACACACACACACAATCACGTGTGCGTATATATACACACATGTATATTTATATATACATATATATACATATATATATATATATATATATATATATATATATATATATATATATATATATATATATATATATATATTCATCTATATATATGTACACACACGCACATATATGTGTATATGTGTGTGTGTAGGAAACTAATAAGTGCCCAGAGAGGGATGAGATCGGATGAGGGCGACGTGGATCAGGGAACAGACAAAAATAGAAGATATTAATGGGAATATAAAAAGAAGAAATGACAATGACAAGATGACGTGACGAAATAACAAAATTTTTTGGGGCCAAGACTGGAAACAACAACAACAACAGCAACAACAAAAAAACGCAAAAAACAACATAATTTTTTTTTGGAAAAGACTGGGAGAGGCCTAGGTCCTGCAGTGAACTGATACAGGATGATGATATATATATATATATATATATATATATATATATATATATATATATATATATATATATATGTATGTATGAACATATATATTCATATATATGCGTACATATGTAATGACACACACGCAGCGAATCTTTTTCTATCAATACACGCACACACATACATTAGGTAAGAACAGCGTTTAATGTTGACTATGAAAATGGCATAAAAACACAAAAAGCAGTAATGAAGAGTATATTTTGTTTATAAATAAAACAAATACAGTGTCGTATTTCATTTTAGTTAGGGCGGCCGTAGAGAATAGATGGGGCGGCAACTTCGTCGGAATCATGGGGCGGCGTCCTCCTCGGCGGCGAAGGCGATCTGGTCGAGGACGAACTGAGGGAATCGGGTGGGGGAACGCGGGAGCCACGGGGAGGGCGTCGGACTGGGGCTGGAAGCCGTTCTCGTCAGCCACGAACTTTACATTGACCTCAGTGCCGTGTAGGGTGTAGCTGGTGTTATATATTGATAATGAATGTTAAAAACCGATACAAGATAAAGGAAGAGATAAAATCAATATAGGAAGTGATAACAACTGCCAAAATAGTCTATACATTAAAAAACAAACAAACGAAAAAAATTACGAGAATTCTCCAGCCTTGATGACAGCATCATCACTTTCGGAAAATCCGGCCTGAAAGAAACGGATGCCGTTGGCAGCTTCGAAGTCGAAGTTTTAAGTTTCGCCTTCCTCGTGAACACGATCGTCCTTGAGGATTGGCACGAACTCGATCTCCTCACTAGATGCAGCACGAGGAGCGCCGTAGTTGGTCTGGGGAGCGGGGACTTCCTCGCTAGACTCAGCAGAAGGAACCCCATAGCTTCACTGGGGAGCGGCGACGGCCACGGCGGCAACACAGGCAAGGATCAACTGTAATGATAGAGAACAATTCTTCATTCATGTATTCCGAAATAAAACTTACATATGATTAAAATGTTATGTTCTATATCTCTTAACCGAATGGACAGTGTAAAATATTAAATTTTCCTTGGTTTATATAAAGCAGCTGTCATGTCTCCGTAATACTTACGATTGTTCGGAATTAACTGGTGCTCAGTTCCTCAGCAGCTGATCTTTTACATTGCTACTAGCGCTGTAACATCAATCATATTAACCTTGTCTATGGTTAGTCTCCTCCCATTACCTCCATATATGACCTTTACCTTTACCCTGAAACGGGTCTATATAGTCAGAAAGTGGTATGTAAGTATATTGTTTTAGGATACCTCTCTTAAAGTGATATACGAATTTCCTATGAGATACATACTTATAATATAGATAATGATATGTTATGAATAGCAAACCGATTCGGTCCCATTTCAGTTATATAGTGGCAATAATATCTTTTATTTACTTTGATTTTACAGCGTTAATCAGTATATCATTTGACTTTAAAGGGAGGCCCCATATGGTATAACTTTCTAATCACCCGGATATAATTACATACACATACATACTTGCGAACATATATTTCTTTAATTGCATTGTAAAGTTTAACGAATTAAACCAACAAATATAACAGCGAATCTCTTTCTGTCTATCAGCACACATAGTTATGTATATGTGTGGTTATACAATAGGTAAGAACATTTCATGTTGACTATGGTATATAAAACGCAGAAAATAATAATAAAGATTCTGGCCATAGAATGTGGATGGGCGGCACGTTGTCGGAATCTTCCTCAGCGGCGCGGGTGGCGGCGGCGTCCTCCTCGGCGGCGAAGGCGATCTGATCGAGGACGAACTGAGGGATCGGGTGAGGGAACTCGGGGAGGACGTCGGACTGGGGCTGGAAGCCGTTCTCGTCATCCACGAACTTGACATGGAAATCAGTGTCGTCAGGAGTGGTGTATCTGCAACGCATTTCATATATTAAAAAAGAAAGAAAGAAAGAAAGAAAAAAAAAAATGAGACGCTTACTGACTGATTTTCTATTCCTGACAATGGAAGTGTTTTTCACAAAAAATAGCATTACTCACGAGTATTCTCCAGCCTTGATCACAGCGTCGTCATCACCGTCGGGGGATCCAGCCTGAGAGAAGCTGATGCCGTTGGCAGCTTCGAAGTCGAAGTTGTAAGTTCCATTTTCCTCATGGACGCGGTCGTCCTTGAGGATTGGCACGAACTCAACGCAGCACGAGGAGCGCCATAGCTGGTCTTGGGAGCAGCGATTTCCTCGCTAGACTCAGCAGGAACCTCATAGCTGTACTGGGGAGCGGCGACGGCCACGGCGGCAACACAGACGAGGATCAGCTGAGGTCACAACGATGGTGTTATTCTTTTAGTCAAAGTCAAGAAAGGAAAGGATGATGTCACTGATTCGTGGTTAAACAATAAAGCATCAACAATCAGTCTTCGATTAGAAACCTATTACATATTTGAATATTCATTCACGAATTGCATGATGATGTGTCAGTAGATACTGGTGCTCGAATGAGCGGTGGTTGTCTATTTTTTGTGATATATTATTTTTTCTTATACATACATCACACTTACTGAAGAATAATGATAACAACAATAATAAAAATACTATTTGACGTAAAAGATTTCACGTGAGAATCACCATATATACACACACACGCATGTACACATACAGACACAATCAAACCCCCTATTCCTCCATTTTTCTTTATTTTTCTTATTTAAAATCAGGAAAAGAAAACTACACTTTCTATCAGGAAATAGTCCTTGTTATAAGTGACTATGACCTTATGACCTGTATATTTATATACATATATACACATGCATATATACGTAAATGTATATCCACACACACACACACACACACACACACACACACACGCGCTACCACACACACGCGCGCGCGTGCGCTCACACGCACATATAATCTCCACGTAAAATGAGGGGAGATAGAATCTTAATACTCATACTGGATCTGGATGATATGAATGAACGCTTTTTACATCAACTTTCTTAGCCAACCGAATTTCGAAAGAAAAGTTCCCTTCATCCGTACAGTTTATTGCTCTCATTTAATTATCCTCTGATCTTCTTTATTGCGTTCATTTTATGTTTTTGTTTCACAACTGAATTACCTTCTATAGCGTTCATTATGAAGGTGGAAGTTTTCTCGATCATTCAAATATATTTGAGTTGAAAGCAATTATTCATATGAACTTGTCACGCATGTATTCCTGTAGTAATAAATAACTATAAGAGAAATATCTACACATACGAAGGGAAACATAGATGAACATAAATGCACCTTTGCACACACACACATACGCGCGCGCGCGAGCTCAGGTGATATAAGCATGGTATTATTAAATAGTGTCCTGTTCCGAAATATCATTGTTGAAAAAATTCGTAGAATAAGTAATGTACACAGTAAAAGTTTTACAATACAAGTTAGAAAACAGTTGCACTCCCATGATTTTTAAGATACTGTACCTGCTTTAAACCATATCACTGTTCCACGACTGTTGATATGCTTTTGTCTTTATGTTCTGATTTTTTTTTTGCTCAATTGCTCTTATTTACCATTTGATAACTCTTTTTTATGTCGGATAGAACGTTTTTCTGTCTTTCAAATATAATGCATGTGCAACTACTCAGTATCATTTTAAAATTAATTTGTATTATTATCTACTGTATTTTTATTATTACTTTTCGCAAGACCAAGTATACGTTCAGTATATACATGTACACACACACACACATGTGTATATCTATCTATATTAGTGTGTGTATGCGTGCACCGCGATTAAGTGAAAACTAAATCATTCATTGATAACTAGATGGAACTTGCAGCTTTATGCAAGTATTGATAGGGTCATCGACACAGGAAATCTTCATAATAATTCTATTTGAAATATAAATAGAATAAATACATCGTTCAGGTATGAATTTAGTTGGGGCGGCCGTAGAGAGTGGATGGGGCGGCAACTTCATCGGAATCTTCCTCAGCGGCGCGAGCAGCGGCAGCGTCCTCCTCGGCGGCGAAGGCGATCTGGTCGAGGACGAACTGAGGGATCGGGTGAGGGAATTCGGGGGCCACGGGGAGGACGTCGGACTGGGGCTGGAAGCCATTCTCGTCAGCCACGAACTTGACGTAGACCTCAGTGCCGTCGGGAGCGGTGTATCTGTTTTGCATAATATAGTTCGACATTAATATCAATATATGTCATGTAAATAGTCCATGGCTAATATACTTTGAGGCTGTGCACACAAGATATAAAAGAAAAAGCTAAAATCTTACGAGTATTCTCCAGCCTTGATCACAGCGTCGTCATCACCGTCGGGGGATCCAGACTGGGAGAAGCTGATGCCGTTGGCAGCTTCGAAGTCGAAGTTGTAAGTTCCATCTTCCTCGTGAACGCGGTCGTCCTTGAGGATTGGCACGAACTCGACCTCCTCGCTGGACGCAGCACGAGGAGCGCCATAGCTGGTCTGGGGAGCAGCGACTTCCTCGCTAGACTCAGCAGAAGGAACCCCATAGTTGTACTGGGGAGCAGCGACGGCCACGGCGGCAACACAGGCAAGGATCAACTGTAATGAAATAGATCAATTTGTCATTTACGAGTTCCGAAATAAAACTTACGAATGACTGTTATGTTCTATATCTCTTAACTTCAAATGGACAATGTAAAATATTTCAATTTCCTGGTTTGTAAGAAGCAACTGTCATGCCCTCCGTAATACTTACGAAGTTCATGTCGATGGTTCAGAACTAACTGGTGCTCAGCTCCTCGGCAGCTAATCTTTTATATAGCTACTAGCGCAGTAACGTCATCTATCTTAACCTTGTCTATGGTTAGTCTCCTCCCATTACCTCCTATAAATGACCTTTACCTTTACCCTGAAACGGGTCTATATATTCAGAAAGTGATACATCTTAATTTTCCACTTATTTAAGGTTAACAAGTATATTCGTTTTGGACAGGCCACCTCTCTTTACGGATTTTCTATGAGACACATGCTTATAATATAGATACCGATATGTTATGAATAATAGGCCGTTTCGGCCTTCATTTAGTCATATAGTAGCAATAATGTCTTTTAATTACAGCGTTAATTAGTATGCCATTTAAATTGAAAGGCAGGGCCCATATGGTATAAATTTCGAATCATCCGTTCTTATAAACTATAGACTATAAAAAGGATGAAAATAGACTATAAGTTGAGGAAAATATTCACATCATTGTGGGTGTTTTTCAGCTACCTTTTCATATATAAACAAAATAGTTCTCAGCAGTAGACTTATAAACATATACTATAAGTTGAGGAAAAAATGAAATACACATTACTGCCTTTCAGCTACCTTTTTACGTTTATAAACAAAATAATTCTCAGCAATAAACTTATGTATGTTTGTTTTATGTGTAACTGAAACACATCTCAAAAGGACATGTACATGAAGGCATATTTCACGTTCTCTGGTGCAATGGATGTTTTCTCTTCAGATTCTCAAAGCTCGCTGTCGCTGTCATGAGACTAAAATTTCCCTTCGCTCATGATACCGTGACATGCATCGACAAGTTAACTTAGAAAACAATAGTAATATGAGCATTCTTCCTTCCTCGTGCACTTCATCACCGCTAACCCTTGGCATTTCGACACGACATGGAGATAGAGCGAAATGCAGAGGGCTAACTTTAGATAGAACATACTGCATACACACACGCACATAAAGCACGTGGGCGGGCACGCGCAAACACATTTATATCTACCTAAATAACACACACACACACACACATACACGTATGTGTGCGCGTGTGTGTGCATGTGTGTGTGCATGCGTGCGTGCGTGTCAATGTTGTGTGTGTGTGTTTGAATGTATATATATGTATTAATATGTATATATATACATAGGATGAGGGAGACATAGACAGATGGAGAAAAGCAATATAAAGTACAGTGCTGACTACACTTCATCTGCAACTTTCGCCTTAAAATTTCTTCCTTTTCTGTTAGTATTATGTCGTTTGTTGGTTTTTACAGAAAAAAACATCCGAAAATATAATGTCATTTAGCATCATATCAAACCTCATTTACAATATATGTAATGTTATATTGTCCGACTAATAATTTCCCTTTAAGTTGAAAAAAAAACTAGAAGACTTTCAGCACAATTCTGCACTTGTATTACGATTTACGATTTCATAGACGGAATGCACTAGTTGCCCATTTAACGCATCTATACAACGTACTAAAGCCACTATAAAGTAAATCTTGCATGCTAAAGGTGTG
>NC_051394.1:8331041-8338541 GCF_015228065.2 Penaeus monodon | reverse complement strand
GTATCATGAATGTAGTAAATAGATCAAGTTTGAATGATGTATTTTTTACAACCAGGTTGAGTACAAATCATATGTGTATTTTAGCCTCCCGTGAACACATGATGCTTGTATAAATAACTGGCACACATATCTGATAATATGGAGTATTACACGTTAATGGTGTCCCTCATAGAGCTAAGATAAGCCTTCAAATCTAAACAAATAGTAAAAAATAGCTGTAACGCAAATAGCAAACGTCCCGGCAGGAAACACAGGTACTGACTGTGTTTTCTGAGAGGTACGCCAGACATCGAATTATCGACACACACACATATACATATACGATACACACATGTATGTATGTATACAGTTTTTAAACATACAACAAATACACCTATTCATCATTATTTTTCAAATACTTTATATTTCTTTATTTTAATTCTTTATATCTATATCTATATCAGTATTTCTGTCTATGCACTCACGCACGCACACACACACACACACACACACACACCCATGCAGTAACACACACACACACTGACACACACACACACACACATACACACTCACCTATGCAGTAACACGCACACACACTGACGCACACATGCAAATGCATAGGATGTTTCTTAAGATAGTCTTGGACAGAACCTAAGCCTTTATCAGACACGTCTAGCCATGCTCCCTCTCCATTTTTAGCACCTAAAAACTCACCATACTATGCATATTAACGAGAGCAACCGGTCTAAAATCAAGCTACGGGGCCGAGATACCAGTCACCTTTTAATCAGGCTACCATAACCTACCGCAGTAAATTTTGTCCCCAGCCTTGTATTATGGTTTATTATTGGGTAAAAGAAAAAGATGAAGAAAAACTAAGCTAAACAACAGCAAAAAGAGAAATAGGAAACTGATAGGGAATGAATGGCAAGTAGTGGCTGAAGTAAGGTAGTACCTAATATTATGCGTATATATATGAAAAGTTCCTTCACGTGTAACTTTTTCAACTGAACTATGTACTCAATAGCGTAATCAGTTACCGTGCGTTATTGTTAACTATAATCAGGGAATCTATTTATTAGTATGTTTGTGTATCTGTATATATATATATATATATATATATATATATATATATATATATATATATATATATATGTATGTATGTGTGTGTGTATATGAAGTAGAGTAGGTGAGAGGTTTTCAGACAACAAGAATAGAAAACTAAGGTGAAAATAGAAAGCATGATAAAACAGAAAAATAAAAAAAAATGAATATAAATAGAAAACATAAGTGAAGTGAAAAGGATATGTAAGTAAATGATGGACCTGTCAGTGGAGAAGTGATTTAATAACAACAAAATCTGCACGTGTGTATGCGTCATTTTCACTTGAAGACGAAGTGCTCAAAGTGTTTGATTATAAAGACAATCGCACTGCACTTGGGATATAATGATAACTAGATAATGATTGTAGGTTAATGCTAGTTTTCAGGGCTGTACATGACAGCAAGGTCAGTAAGACAGGGTATTGTTATAAAGATTTTATATTGATCGTAAATAGAATAAATAAATCGTTCAGATATATATATATATATATATATATATATATATATATATATATATATATATCAATTTAGTTGGGGCGGCCGTAGAGAGTGGATGGGGCGGCAACTTCGTCGGAATCATCACCGGCGCGGGCGCGGGCGGCGTCCTCCTCGGCGGCGAAGGCGATCTGGTCGAGGACGAACTGAGGGATCGGGTGAGGGAATTCGGGAGCCACGGGGAGGACGTCGGACTGGGGCTGGAAGCCGTTCTCGTTGGCAACGAACTTAACATGGACTTCAGTGCCGTCGGGAGCGGTGTATCTGTTGTTATATATTTAAAAGTGAGATCAAATACAAAAAAAGAAGAAAAAAAAAAGGAAATAATTTGAATAATACATTTTCACCCAGTGCCCACAGAAAATGAAATGACAGCAGTAAACTTACGAATATTCTCCAGCCTTGATCACAGCGTCCTCATCTCCGTCGGGGGATCCAGCCTGAGAGAAACGGATGCCGTTGGCAGCTTCGAAGTCGAAGTTGTAAGTTCCATCTTCCTCGTGAACGCGGTCGTCCTTGAGGATTGGCACGAACTCGACCTCCTCGCTGGACGCAGCACGAGGAGCGCCATAGCTGGTCTGGGGAGCAGCGACTTCCTCGCTAGACTCAGCAGAAGGAACCCCATAGCTGTACTGAGGAGCGGCGACAGCCACGGCGGCAACACAGGCAACGATCAGCTGCAAAGTCATGCATTTTATGAATATTATATTCCAAAACGTATTTCTTTAATGTCTGAATTATTATCTTATCTCTAATCCTTAACTTCTTTTCAGTTCTTTGAACTTAAGTAACAACTGTCATGTGTCAGCTCTACTTACGAACTTCATGTTGATGGTTCAGAGTTAACTGGTGCTTAGTCCCTCAGCAGCCGATCTTTTATAGCGCTGCCAGCTAAGAAACGTCCTTTGTAACCTTGTCTCTGATTAGTCCCCTCCCAAAACCTGCCATATGTGACCCTCGCCTTTACACGCTAACGACTCTTGTTTACAAAATGATATATTGTTTTATTACTCTGACCATACAACCTAAATAGATTACACCATTTAGCATTAAGGTAGGGCATATTCCTTTACATGCCTTCCGAATTACATTTCCTCCTTTTTTGTAACATTCGCTATAAGCTAAATAATCTTAAAATATGTATCTTTCGTATAATTAGTTATCTAATATTTGCATAAACAAAACGACAGACGGAATGCGATTACTATTGCAGTGTGGAATCAAGTATTTAAAAAGAATAATAAAGTTAGAGTATAACATTTATCAACCAGTTACCTTTCTGAAAATACATCACATGAACATTTCGATCAACCGGATAACATTTATCAGTCTATTTGTAGATGTGATTAAAGATCATGACATGATAAACCCATGGTTATTTATCTAAGTATTTATCCATTTCAACATACTAAACTAACTTTATGTATTGTCACATGTATTACATAGACTGATGCTTAATTTTTGTGCTAACTCATCTTCATTACAAGTTCGTGTCTGAAAGTTGAAATATCTCGTATTTTAACTTAAATAGAAATGGCCGCTGCCTTTTTTAGACTTTAGCCTCTCTAGTCTCACAAAAAAACTCATGTGTAAACAAAAGCCAGATGGGCTCAGTAACTTTAGGTTATCAGTGTAAACTTTAGGATAGTAATTTTGAAAATCATGTAGCTGAAAAGTTTTAAATACTACACATTTCCACCACTACTTCACAAAACTGCAACTTTACGAATTTTCTAGTCAGATTGGGAGTTATAAAATATGTGCTACTGATATCTCACTGTTGCCTTTTATTTCACATATATTAAAATAATTTACGATGATAACGATATACCGAGGAAGCCACTGAACATACGGCATTACGCTCGACGGGACCTCAAAACAGCATCGCAGGAGACTTGCCTAAAGTCAAACGCACTTATTGCGTGATCCAGCCTAAGCACAAGAATTGGCGCATCACAAACAGAAAGATCAAGCCAAACCCAAGCTAGGTTCAAGATCTGGCACGGCAAGGACGCGGTCATATATGACAGGAAGCGGTAAGAGCAAATGTGGTGAAAAAATGGAAAGCGTTATGTTCCCAGGCTTTCAAAGAGACTGTTCTCCATTTTCTCTTTTATGTCTCAAATGACCCGTGTTGTTTATTTCTGTGTTATAAGTATCGTACATGTTTTTAATAAACTCTGCTCAACATCAAGTAAAAAATTCACAAGTCACAATTTACAATTTACGGAAATGAAGAGTTCATGAATCTTAAGAGGGGAGTACGTTCCCTCTCTTGTAGTGATCTGCCGCGCCTACTGCTGCATCATCCTAAACCCCCACAAAATGTCCCCGCGACCAATATTACAAGTATGGACCAGGACGTGAGGATCTTGACGGAGACACTGACGGCGGCGCTGCATAAGGTATCGCCTGACGAAGGCACTGCAGGAGGAGGATGGAGACGCCCTGGACAGTTTTAGGTTTTTGAGGAGATTTGGCAATAATCGAGGTAACGACGTCACGATGTCCCCCTCGAGGCCTGCGAGGGATAACGTCAGTAGGTCGCGCTCGTAGATACGGGGATAGCAAGATGGCGATGGACAAGGCAGAGGGAAAATCTCCAACGGGCATTTAGCGCCAAACCCCTCAGCTAGCCCACAGAAATAACTTTTATCGTTTATTTGAATTTATGTATATTTGTTCCCTTCTTTTACTGTTTATATTGCTTTATGTCTATTTTTCTTCATTAAACCTCAAAATTCACGGCAATCTACAGATAAATTTGTATTTTTAGAGAAACATTTAGAGAAGGCAGACGACG
The DNA here is from genome assembly GCF_015228065.2 of Penaeus monodon. Lineage (NCBI taxonomy): Eukaryota > Metazoa > Arthropoda > Malacostraca > Decapoda > Penaeidae > Penaeus > Penaeus monodon. The sequence continues at coordinate 8,334,160 of NC_051394.1, read as the reverse complement.
TTTAACGAGGAAATGAGTCTAGATGCCCGAACATCTCCTGGCGCACGACCTTGTTTGCATAGATAAGATGGGGTCAACCACCTTGCTTGAGTTACGCACAGGCATCGGCTCATTAACCACGGTCGGCTATCCTTCAGATAACCACCGTTGTTCTCAGATTTTATAATTTTATTTGTGCTTTTGTTTTTCTTTTACGTGTATTTTATGGAATCATGCAGCATTAAGAGGTATTGTTTTTATTCGTTTTATTTAAGATTGCCCCTTTTTTAAGTGTATTTGTGCTGTGCTTCTATGTTTTTCGGAGGTTTATCTTCTTTTCTTTTGTGTTGCCGATTTAATTTTAATAATAATGGTTTTGAGTTTTGACTTTTGTTTCGTTTTTCTCCCGAAAGGCTTTAAAATGGAAATGATAAAATCCGTTAAGGATATTATAAATGAATGATGGAAGTTAATATAAAAAAAAAACTTATCTTTACTTACTATGATGCAATAATACAATTGATAGCAGTAAAGTTTTCTAATTTATTTAATCTATTTTAACGTTTTCTATGAAGCAATCAGTTTAATTTTACTATGATAATTTCATTTTAGGTTTCATCCATCATGCAAACTTTGAATCTTCTATATGTTTGGTGAATGCTTTGGGCAAAAGACTGTTTCGCACATTTTATTTTTTTCTTACTGAAAGACGCTACCAAGTGTAATAGTGCACAAGACATAGATAAATGATAATTACTCAGTGGCGAAACAGGAGGCCGGAGGCTTAGGTCTCGTTGGTTCCTACGGCCCCGCAAACTAGGGGAAAGACACAGATAAACCCTACACTCTAGAATGTATAGCTAATTGGACTGATCTTCCCTGCTCACGAACCCGTTACCCTGGCAACTGGAAAACACGTATCTTCCACCTTCACTAACTCTTCGCCGGCCTGGATTCCTCGCTTCATTTGTATCCCGTTCGATTTTTCATTATTTGCTTCACAATCTGTTTTCCATTTTTGAATTTTGAATGGTGCAAAAGTATATTAACTTCTTTGTCTATCTATAAACTCTTATCGGTAAATAGATAGGAATTTGTGAGTGTGTGTGTGTGTTCGGGCACGCGTGTATATATATATATATATATATATATACATATACATACATATATATATATATACATATATATATATATATATATATATATATATACATACATATGCATGTATGTATGTATATATGAACATGTGTATATATTTACATCTCTCTCTCTACACACACACACACACACACACACATATATATATCAATAAATATCTATGTTCACTTTAATTTTAGTGGCAATGTATGAAACATTTAAAACACCGACGTGGGAGGTGATAGCCAGTGAGACATTCCCTTTTTGAAAATTCTTCGTGTGAGGCGAGATAGTTATAATTAGAAACACACGCATATAGATGGATATCTATAAAAAGTTACTTCCCGCAGAATCTTTTGAATTATGTGATCATGGGCATATTGGACACAGATGCGACGGCTGTACCACTAGTAATGCATTTACGATATAGCTAATCCTTAACTACAGAAAATTATTACTACTAAAAGTAATTTTAAGTACATAAAGTGTGAGGAAGGTCAGTAACAGGAGAGATCATTATGAAAATTCTATTTCAATCATAAATAGAATAAATACATTCGTTCAGGTGTGAATTTAGTTGGGGCGGCCGTAGAAAGTGGATGGGGCGGCAACTTCGTCGGAATCATCACCGGCACGGGCGCGGGCGGCGTCCTCCTTGGCGGCGAAGGCGATCTGGTCGAGGACGAACTGAGGGATCGGGTGGGGGAACGCGGGAGCCACGGGCAGGACGTCGGACTGGGGCTGGAAGCCGTTCTCGTTGGCGACGTACTTGACATGGACTTCAGTGCCGTCAGGAGCGGTGTATCTGTTGTTAAATATTTAAATGTGGGATCAAATATCAAGACAGAGGGTGGCAGTGATGTGCATCTGATATATTTTCATACTGTGGACAAATAAAATCAAGGGAAAAAAAATAGTAATATGACTTACGAATATTCTCCAGCCTTGATCACAGCGTCCTCATCACCGTCGGGGGATCCAGCCTGAGAGAAACGGATGCCGTTGGCAGCTTCGAAGTCGAAGTTGTAAGTTCCATCTTCCTCGTGGACGCGGTCGTCCCTAAGGATTGGCACGAACTCGACCTCCTCGCTGGACGCAGCACGAGGAGCGCCATAGCTGGTCTGAGGAGCAGCGACTTCCTCGCTAGACTCAGCAGAAGGAAACCCATAGCTGTACTGGGGAGCGGCGACAGCCACGGCAGCAACACAGGCAAGGATCACCTGTAAAGACATAAACAGATCGCTCATAATTCCAAAATCACAAGGTATGTGACAAAGTATTTACATTATAGTTAGTTCCACAATCTATGGCACCAAGTGAACAACACATCATTTCTTTCTTAATTTCCTTGATTTATAAATATCAGTTATTATGTATCCGCAATACTCACGAACTTCATGTTGGTGGTTCAGCGTTAACTGGTGCTTAATCCCTCGGCAGGTGAGCTTTTATAGCGGTGCCAGCATAGTACTGTCGTCCCTTATAGCCTTGTCTCTGATTAGTCTCCTCCCGTCACCTCCTGTACGTGGCCTTCGTCTTCACACTTCACCGAGTCTTGCTTATCTTAGTAAGTGACATCTTATTTATTTACTTTGGCCACGCCTTATTATACTTTACATTTATGTCTTCAAGTGATTTCGTGTGAGTTTTATTATTGGTAAAGTAATTTTAAGTATATAGAGTGTGATCATACTTATAGGATCACTTCTATAATGCGAATGCCTGGTTTCTCACCGAGATCCTCGGAATATATTCAACCACGATGAGAACTGTTAGTAATCCTCTGGAAAGCGGCTCTCAATAATAATAATAATAATAATAATAATAATAATAATAATAATAATAATAATAATAATAATAATAATAATAATAATAATAATAAAATAATAATAATAAAAGTGTGCTGTGTAGTGCAGCGTCTAGCAATCTTGCTGACCTGCGTTCAAATCCCTCGCCGAAGGTGGTGGGTAACCCCAGTCATTTCTTGCACACAGGGGGTTTAG
>NC_051394.1:8311041-8316041 GCF_015228065.2 Penaeus monodon | reverse complement strand
TAGGATCTGTAAATTTAACTATGATATAATTCATAAATACAGGCAATGTAATTTACAACGTTGAGTGTTTATATCGTGACCTCCTAGAATGTTGTATACGTTCAGCTTACAGGGCCAGTGTACTAGTTGTACTAGGAATCAGGATTAAAGGCAGTGGAGCCATTGAAGTGAATGTTATTTTTTAAGTAATACATGTTATTAACAGTGTTGTTAGGAGACATTATGAATCTTGTGTTCAATGCTTTCATTACCATTCCAAGCAACATTTTGGTTTGTTTTCTGTATGTTGGGAAATTCTAAATGCAATATTGTGATCAAGGAACTTATCAATTGTGATATTATCTAAAATGCAGATTAGGCTAATGTTCTAGTTTGGCAGATTGCGTACAATCCATATTTCGTGTGATAAATTTCTGTGATTTTTAAATATTATGATTTTATAAAGGCAAATGATATATTCGCTTATTATTACAAAGTGGAAATGTTTTCTGTGCATTAACTTTCAGTTACTAGAGATTTATATGGTCATATGTTTGTGCTCATTTTACGTTAACTTCCTATAATTGTATATTTATTTTATATGATATTTAATTCACAAGCTATTAAAGATTTTGATACACAGTAAGTGGCAGTAACGTAGCCAGCGATGATTGTACCTTGGGCTTGGGATAAGAAAGTCTTAGAGAAAATGAAAGTAAAAATTCTGCTTATTTATCGATCTATATTTAACGTGAACATAAAACTTACGCGTATCACGGAGATAGGATAATCGTCACCAGGGGAGAGCTACCGAGTACTTTTATGCGCTGATTAATTGATTTTGCAATGAAAACATTTACATGGATCGGAAAAGCGTTTGAGGTGCCCCGATGTTGAACAAGGCAATTGACATTTCCACGGAGAATATTCACTCTATGAACAACAAAAATACGGTTTGGTGTGGTAGATGTCAGGGTGATTATAAAGAGTAGAATTGCAATCATTTGTCATCCCAGTTTTTATTTTTAATTTTCAGTCTGCTTGCGAAAATTGTCAGCGCAAAAAAAGTGTTACGAGAGTAGACTTAGGTACTTTATCAGTTTTCCCCTTTTTTCTCCAAGAGTGATATTAAATTTGAACTAAGCATACAAATAACTTTCGAATTCCTTATTTTTTACTGATTTTTTCATTATTATATACCTAAATAAAGATAACATTCATCATTAACTATTGGTTAATGATCACAGTTCATTTCTATACATATTATGAATAATCATTAATGCGCTATATGAACAATAATATGGAAAGCCAAAAATGTCCAGTTCATACTCAGAATCACTGACGGCGTCCCCTTTTTATTATTATTATTATTATTATTTTTTTATAATGGTGCTTTATTTGACAATATCACTATGGTCCCCATACTTCTATAGAGGGACACACACACAGACAGACAAAGAGACTGACAGAGCGAGGCAAAGATAAAAGAATAGTAACCCAAAAGTTCAAGCATAATCGCATGTTCTTATTGGGAGTGATTGAGAGGTCAAGTTCCACACGGTCAAGGTCGGGCTGTGGCTGCAGGAGGATTCGCTATAAAAGACCTCTGTTCTCCACTGATGCACCACTAACATCTGAACCATGAAGTTCGTAAGTAGTCTTACCATGGGTGTAGCATTTGATATCTATATGCCAGTAGTCTTGGGATATCATCGTTATATCTGTGAACATCAAATGATCTACTTAAGACGAATTACTTAAAAGCTTGCAAGATTGTGACAATAATAATAGCATTGATAAATAATAACAGAAAAACACCCATACGCTTATTTGTCTAGTAAAAACTAGCAAGTAGGTGTGTTTATATATGTATGTACATACTATACGTACATGAGCGTATTTGTAAAGGATAGGCATTGTACATAATTGCAGCTGATCATCGTCTGTGTGGCCGCGTGGCCGTCGCCGCCCCTCAGTACAACTACGATGGGCCAAGAGCTGCCTCGAGCGAGGAGGTGGCCATCCTGAGGGACGAACGCGTCCACGAAGACGACGGAAAGGGACAAACTACGACGTGGAAACTTTCCAACGGCATTGTCCTGTCTCAGTCTGGATCCCCCGACGGCGATGAGGGCGCCGTCGTCAAGGCTGGAGAATACTCGTAAGTGACATGTATACATTTCGTCTTAAAATCACACTCTTAGTTCAGTTTTTCACATAAACTTTGTAACTAACAATGCATTGGATAATGCGGTTGATAATTGAATAATGAGGTTAATTATCATTCTATTTTAGATACACCGCCCCTGACGGTACCGACGTCCACGTCAGCTTCGTCGCTGACGAGAACGGCTACCAGCCTCAGTCCGACCTCCTGCCAGTGGCTCCCGAGTTCCCCCACCCGATCCCTCAGTTCGTCCTCGACCAGATCGCCTTCGCCGCTGAGGAGGACGCCCGCAGAGCTCGCGAAGGTCCACGTGAAACTCCTCGCTCGCTGTATTCCGCACCTAACTAATGAGCATCACATCTATTTATTATTGTGATTTTTATGACTTACTGTCTTTTGGCAGTAATAGTTACATACTCACCAATGCACTTAGAATTGCATATATTTATTTCATTCATATAAAACTACGATTAAAGGTAAAAATTCTAACTTTTATGACTGTCAGTACCTATTTCATTGTAAATAATGAAAAACTAGTAATAATTTTATTATCACCACTACACTCACTCACACAAATATATATGTATGCGTTATACGTATGTATGTATGCGCGCGCGCGCGCACACACACACACACCAACACACACACACACACACACACACACACACACACACACACACACACACACACACGCGCACACACACACACTTATGCACACAAAAACAAAAAACGAGAGAGAGCGAGAATGAAAATCAAACATATAGACATACTTAAATAAATATAACAAACTTCATGCAGTGTCATGGTACTTAATCAAATGGATATGTCTTTAAATATAGATATGATATATAATATATATATATATATATAAAATAAAATATATATACATATATGTATATATATATTTATATATATATATATCTTATATATATATATATTATATATATATATATATATATACACATGTATTATATATGTATTGTATGTAAATATATATATATAGAGAGAAAGAGGGAGAGGAGAGGGAGAGAAAAACAAACCACACCCATATAATATATATATATATATATATATATATATATATATATAAAATATATTATATATAAAATATATATGTTTTATATATACATATTATATATTTATATATATATATATATATATATATATATATATATATATATATATATATATATATATATGAGTATATATACATGCACACATACATATATACACATATATGTGTTTGATGTGTATGTATATGCATATATGATACATCTCCCCTTATATTTACATATGTATGTGTGTAAACAGATATAGATATAGATAAACTTAGATAAATTAAATGCTAATTCTTCCCGCAACATAAATACGAACAGCCTTCTATAGAGATATTATTATTATTATTATTATATTATTATTATTATTATTATTATTATTATTATTATTATTATTATTATTATGTCTATGTGTGTGGCATATACGCAATACTATATAATAATGACCCCAATAATTGGTAACCTATTTTTGTCATATTCTCCTGGTCTCACATGTTCCTCACTAGGGCTTCCACGACGTGTGTTGCTATCTCTAATTTTGCCCAAATTTTGCTAGTATGGAAATATGTCTAATTGCTTTCTTATTTTTGTGTCGCTTTTAATGCTACACTGACTTCCCTTTGCGATAACAGCTCTTCCTTTGATCTACAAAGTGTATAGAACCTCGAGTATTTCCAAATCATAAGGCGCCTCACTCTGCTTTTGCTGCTTCCTTTTTCTCAATTTTTCCTTTTGTATGTTTGTTCTTCACGTCTTTAGCATCATACCATCTCTAGTAGTCAGTTCTAGCTTGCCCTTTCGCTTCCTCACATTTTTAACCAAGTTATTTATAATTCCAAAAAACTGAAATTCGGACGTATTTTAGTCTCTTCATTTGACGGTATATATTATATAAACCCCATGTTCTATTCATATACTGTTTTTCATAAAACTTTCCAACGTTAATTTTCATCTTTTCCCTACAGCTTACCGTTTTTTAAATTCTTTTTTGAAGAGCTGATATTACTTTTCAATAATTACTGTCAAAGTCTCCATCATATGTTTTTTTTTTGCACTGCCCTTCTTTTTCTCAACACGCCCTTCATTTCTCACATACCTACAGTTGATACTCTTACCGTTAGATATCCGTCAGTTTAAAATTTTAGATGGTACCCGAGTCAGTGTGTAACTTAAGTATCGTGATTTTATTTATTGATTCATTTTTCATATTGCATATTTTAGTTTCATCGTGTGATGGTTTTTCCCACTCATTTCATTGCTGTTTTAACTGTCGTCTAATTAATAGTTCTGTCAAAAGTTGCATGCTTGGATCCCCTTCCTGACATCAAATCTCCCAGTTTTAGTTCTTAGGCTTGGCACCGAGCATATATGCCACCCCCCCCCCCCACACAAACACGCGCGCGCGCACACTGTATATACACATACTGTATTATACTGTATGTATATATATATATATATATATATATATATATATATATATATATGTATGTATACATACAAGCATATATACATACATAAATATATGTATACATGTACATATATACGTATATTTGAATACACACACACACACACACACACACACACACACACACACCACACACACAAATATATATATATATATATATATATATATATATATATATATATATATATATATATATATATATATATATATATATACCGGGGCCGCGGTGGCCGAATGGTTAGAGCGTCGGACTCAAGACTGTCACGACGGCATCTGAGTTCGAAGGTTCGAGTCACCGACCGCCGCGTTGTTTCCCTTAGGCAAGGAACTTCAC
>NC_051394.1:8296041-8301041 GCF_015228065.2 Penaeus monodon | reverse complement strand
TTATTATATTATCGTATCATTATAATCATCATCATCATCATCATCATTATCACCATCATCATCATCATTATTATTGCTATCATTATTATTATTATTATTATTATTGTTACTATCATTATTACTATCATTATTACTACTGCTACTACTATAATTATTAGTATCACTACTGCTACTGCAGATACTTTTATCCTTATTATTTTTATTATCATGATGACGATCACTATCATCATTATCACTTCTATTATTATTATTATTATTATTATTATTATTATTATCATTATTATTGTTACTATTATTATTATTGTTGTTTTTATTATTTTATTATTACAATTATTATTGTTGTTGTTGTTTTGCTGTTATCATCATCATCATCATCATCATCATCATCATCATCATCATCATCATCATCATCATCATCATCATCATCATCATCATCATCATCATCATCATCATTAAGATTATGATTTTCATTGTGAATAAAGATGCATAAAACAACAACAACAATAATAACATAACTACATTAATGAAAAAAAATAGGATTCTGAGACTCGTACGTAATGTGTGATAATTCTTTGTATATTTTCAGTTATCAACCCATTCTATACCAAAATGAAATGCCTTAAAATTTGCAGTCAAGGTTTATTTTGTTGAATAATGAAAAAAAATTCTAAAAAGAAGCCTAATGGATATACTAAATACAAGTGGCCGTATATGATGACGTAATCCTTTTACATCTCCTATCACTACTTCTAGTAATGGAAATAGTAATAATAGCAAAGGCAGTAATGGGGAGCAAAGGTCTACTTGTACTCTACGCACTGATATTACTGAAAGTGGTAATGATAATAATAATGCAGTAGCTAATAGTGATTACGAATAGGAAGCATATATTGATTGAAATAATGATTATAATGGATTTGTAAAAATGATTACCAAGAAAAAATTCACAGCAATAACAATTACAATTCATATGTTACTTTGAATGAAAGTTAGAGTCGCTAAAAACTTGATTGTTTTCGTTGGTGCATTAAATAGTACATTTAGTAGGATTGAGTTTTTAGCTTTACTATTACCATTATTATTTCTGTTATCATTGATATTAATGTTAATCTAATCTTAATAGCCTATAATATTTCAAAAGCGAGAAAATAGTAACTGAAAATTAAAGAAAAGTGATAATGACAGTAATTCTAATAATAATTATAATAGTAGTAATGATACTATGAAGATATGAATAATTATGATGTCAATTATAATAATAAATGTAATAGTAATAATAGTAGTACTAGTAGTAGTAATGATAATAATGAGTAAAGATAACTAATAATAATGATAATGATAATAATAATAATAATAATAATAATGATAATAATAATAATAATAATAATAATAATAATAATAATAATGATAATAATAAAAGTAAGTCTTATTAGTTTCCTAAGGGAGACTAATATTCTAAACAAAGTTTAATAATGTAATAATAATGTTGATGCAATAATGTTATACTTTTCAAGCATAAGGTATGCTTTTGTTTTTAGTATACTATTTATTATTATTAATTTTCATTAAAAAAGACTTGATTTTTTTTTTTTTATTTCTTTTATATTTTTTTATTTTTTTAAAGTTGTAACTCCTGCTGCGCCCACAGCTAATAACCTTAGCTGTGGACGCGGCATATAATTTTAGATAATCAATTAATCGGTCACAATGGTAATAATAATATTACTAATCATAATAAGAATAATAAGAATAGTTATAATAATGATAAAAATAATAGTAATAATGATACTAATAATGGCAATGATATCAATCATAATAATAACAAACATGATGATAATAATGATAAGGATAATATATCACTAATTACAATGACAGTGATAATGATATGATTGATAATGATCATAATAAAAATAATGATAACAGTAACAAAGATAATGATAACAACAGTAATATTGATGATAATGATAATAATAATAAGTATGGTAAAGCGAATAACAATATTCATAACAGTGATAATGATAATCATGACTATAATAATGCTAATGATAATAATAATGACAACATTAATGATGATGATGATGATGATGATGATTATGATAGAAATGATAAGAATATTAACAATGATAATAAAAACAATATCAATGGTGAGGATAACGATAGTGATGATACCACTACTATTGCTACTACTACTACTACTAAGATTGTGATAATAATTATGCTAATGATAATTAATAATGATGATAAAAATATATAAAAACGGTAATTTAAGATTAGAAATAATAATAATAATAATAATAATAACAACAACAACGATAATAATAATAATAGTAATAATAATTATAATAATATTAATAATAATATAACAACAAAAACAACAGTAATGATAATGATGATGATGATGATGATGATGATGATGATGATGATGATGTTGATGATGATGATGATGATGATGATGATGATGATGATGATGATGATAATAATAATATTGATAATAATAAATATAATAATAGTAATGATAATAATAATAATAATAATAATAATAATAATAATAATAATAATAATAATAATAAATATAATATTAGTAATGATGATAATAATAATGATAATGATAATGATGATGATGATGATGATGATGATGATGATGATGATGATGATATTGATAATGATAATGATAATGATAATAATAATAATGATAATAACAATGATAACAACAACAACAACAATAGTAATAATAAATCAATAATAATAGTAATGATACTACTACTACTACTACTACTAATGATAATAATAATCATAACAATAAGAGTAATGATGATAATAAAAAAATAACAATTTCAAGTGTTATAAAATGATAATAGTATATAATAATAATGATATTGATAATAATGTGTATGATGGTAATTAAATTAATTATAGCAATAATAATAATAATGAAATAGTAATAGTGACAATAATGATTGTGATAATAATAATGACGATGATCATAATAATGAAACAATAATAATAATAACAACATAACAACAACAACAATAATAATAATAATAATAATAATAATAATAATAATGATAACAACAACAACAACAATGATAATGACAATAATAATAATAATGGTGATGATAATAATAATATTATTGATAATAATAATAGTAATGATAATAATAGTAATAAAAAAATAAAAACAGTAATAATAATAATAATATAATAATAACAATAAATACAATAACAGCAACGACAACAAAAATAATAATAATATCAAAAAGATAATACTATTGAAGATAATAATAGTAACAATTAACGATAAAAATGATAAGAAACTATGGTAATATTAATAATTTTGGTGCTAACAGTAATATAATGAGAGTAAATAAGAATATTATAATAGAATAACATTATAAAGATATTAGTAAAATGAAGATGATAAAAATGATAAGTCATTTAGAACTATGGATGTTGATAATAGTATTAGTGATAATGATCGTGAAGATGAGGATGGCGATGATTATAACTATAATAGGAATAATAACTATAGTGATATTATGAATTATAAGAAGGAGATTATTGCATTACAAAAAAAAAAAAAAATGATAGTAGTAGTAGTAGTAATCTCTAATCCTAATAATAATAATAATGTTAATAATAATAAATATGTAATGATAATGACAATGAATATGATTATAATGCTAACACCAACAATTCTATAAAATGTGATAATAAAATAACAACAATAATAATGGTACTATTAGTAGTACTACTACAAATAATAATAATATTGATAATGAGGATAAGATTAATTTAATAGTAATGATAACAATAACAACAATAGTGATTATAATTACAGTGACAGAGATAATAATAATGATAATAACCTTAATAACACTACTACTAATAACTGTGATAATCAGCGCTACAATAATAATGATAGGGATGATAGCAATATATAATAATAGTAACAAATAGTAAGGATAATAATGAAAACAATAATGATGATAATAAAAACAATAATGATGATAATGATAACAATAATGATGATAATGAAAACAATAATGATGATAATGATAACAATAATGATAATAATGATGACAATAATGATAATAATGATGATAATAATGACAGTGATGATGATGATGATATTGATAATAATAATGGCAAGAGTAATAATGATGATAATAATAATAATGATAATGATCATAAGAACAATGATAATAATAATAAGATATAATCATTATTATTGTCATTATTTCCTTCAACCATTATTATAGTTATCGTTATTATTAGCAGTAGTAGTATTATTAGTACTGCTATTAATGTTGTTATTATCATTATCTTTATTATTATTACCATTATCATTATCATTGTTACAACAATAACAGCAACAACAACAACAATAATAAAAATAATAATAATAATAATGATGATAATAATAATAATATTTATTATTATTATTATTATTATTATTATTATTATTATTATTATTATTATTATTATTATTATTATTATTATTACTATCATCCAAATTATTTTATTATTGTTATAACTATTATTTTCATCGCTACATTTGTTAATTATATTCTCATTGTTATTATCATTATTAGAATTATCACCTTTATCAATTACAATGATGATAATGATAACAGTAAAAGTGATAATAATAATAATAATGACAATAATAATAAAATAATAATAATAATAATGATGATAATAAATAATAATGAATAAATGATAATAATAATAATGATAATAATGATATAAATAATTATAATGATAATTATTATGATAGCAATAGGATAATAATAATAATGATAATAGTTGTAATAATGATGATGATGATACTACTACTACTACTACTACTACTACTACTACTACTACTACTAATAATACTGATAATAATAATAATACTGATAATAATAATAATAATGATAACAATAACAAGATGAAGAAGAAAATGAATTATGGTAATATTTAGAATAACACGAAATACTGCTAATGATGATAATAATAAT
>NC_051394.1:8288541-8291041 GCF_015228065.2 Penaeus monodon | reverse complement strand
TGTATAGTAGTTTTAATAATATATTTCCCTTTCGTAGAAATGCACATTCATTACACACTGTATATCTGTTCTAATTACCAAAAATAGTAAAAAATTTAGAAAGGAAGTTTACACTTGTTACATACACAGTTGTCACTTATGATCACCCTTAACACACAAAATTTGCTATCGTACATTTTTTTTTGTTAAATTCATAAAGCTTGCATCTTTTACTTTGATTTTAAATAATTCTACATATAAGCTCAGAAAAAGAAGCAGCCATGACTGAAGCACTGACCAAGACTTCTTTACCTTTTACGAAAACAACATTATCTTAAGATTAGAAATCTGAATCCCAACTGCTGATGAACATCTCATTATTCAGCGCACGAACTTTAAGACGCTAGATTATGATAATGATAATACAGATGATATTGCTATTGATGATAAGAATAAACGTAATTATGATGGCAGTGGTAGTAATAATAATCATTAAAAAATTGGTAACAATAATAAGAATACGAATATTGATTAAAAAAAAAATATATATATATATGATGGTAACAGTAACAATAATGATGATGGTAACAATAACAAAATAATGATGGCAAAAATAACAATAACAATAAAACAAACAGGCGAATGGAATAACAACTATTTAAAGAAAGAACATCTTGTCCTTCTTGCTCATAGGCTCCTCCCCCTTTTGTTACCATGGCTTTGACCTTCCGCAAGTACTGTACTGAGCCTTATAAGGTATCCTGTGATGTCGTGAAGGATCCAGAGCACTTTCACATGTTCATCCTGTTGAGTCTGTTAATTGGGGATGTTACTAAATAAATCTCAATTCTCTCAAACGTATATCTTGAGGCATTGTATTATGAGACAGTTACTTATTATTGATCATTACTTATGGTATTATTTTTTCTACTATTACTTCTACTACTCCACAAATACTACTATTGTTATTATATTCATTATTACTAAAATTCCTACTGCTACTATTTATACCATTATTTTACTAACATTTTATTCATGACCATGATTATCATCGATATCATAACTATAAATGAAATAACATATTTTCTTTTTCTCATTTGATCTTTTAAAGAAGCTATAGACAACCATTATCGAGGTATTATAGCCAATCGCCTATATATCCAGCTTTAGATCTGGAGAGATAGATGATAACTACAGCAGGTACGCTTTATACGAAATTTTGTTCGTCTGGTAAATGGAAGTACCCCGTGAATCGTCTGGATGCACATCTAAGAATTCAGTCATTGGCCTTTCACATTTTTATTGAGAAAAGACCTGAGTTTCGCAGGGAATTCGAGCTAGCCTCAGTTAATCCAAGGAACGCAACTGGCCCAGTGCATTGCGGGAATTCCTACAGAGAGATGATGGTGATCGGAATGCTTCAGGATGGACTCATGCATCTCTCTCTTTCTCTTCTCTGTATTAGAACTACTTGAAAGATAAAATATAAACTGAAAAAAAAAACATAAAATATATAAAAAATTACATAAAATATATAAACATCGATAGAGAAAAATAAAAGAAAATACATCAAGGAAATAATAAATAATAAAGGAGAACGAAAGAGAAAAATAACATAATGACACCAGGCAAAATAAACAGTAGAAAATCAAAAAACAAAATAAAGTACGAACAGAGAGTAGAAATAATAACAAGGAACATTCAGGGTAGAAAAAAACAAGAATGAAAAAAAGAACAGAATAAATACTTAAAAAGAGTAGAATAGTAATGAATACAAGTTGAAAAAACAGATTAACATAGAAAAGAAGTCTAAAAAAATAAATATTACATAATAAATGATAAAACATACTAAGTATAAAAAAGAAAATCCTTATTATCATGATACAGGTACACAATTCAACCAAAACTCCGTCACAAGGCTCTTGAATAATGACGTTTCGATTAAGAATTTTTCGTAGCGTCATTGGTTGAAACGGTAAATATGCGGTTTTGTTGGAAGAGGTTAACTGATATTAATTAGCTTATCAAACGGACAAAAGTAATTATTTTTTAACATTAGTGTGAGTTTTTTCACCCGCACAAAAACACATGATCTTAGATAAGGTATTTGCAGAAATCCTAGCCAGTAAGGTTTTCCCTCAAACACACTTATGTACATATAAATATGTGTAGAAGTGTGTAGTGAGTGAATGAGTGTGTGTATTTGTATGTGATTTTTTTTCTACTGTTTATGTAGACGTTATTTATTATCCAGAATAAAATTTTCATAGATGTATACGCACATTTTCTAAATTACTCAGGTGTTGCCAAATCGAAAGAAAAATCATACCAGTCAAGGTGTTTGTTTAAATTGTTTCCGATTATTAGGGCATCATTAAATAAATGGTTCCACAATTTTAATGACGGCAATAAAGTGTAATCAAACCTAACATGTTTACAGCTATTTCTCAGAGACACGGAGACTTAAAAACCTGTTTCTTCGATAGCAAAAGTATCATTAACAGGTTTATTTGGCGGAATG
>NC_051394.1:8263541-8283541 GCF_015228065.2 Penaeus monodon | reverse complement strand
ATAGTAACACGTAACTCATAATAAAAGGATCCCTAATAAATGCTTTAAGTAGGCAAACAGCCTGATAGTTGACACGAAGTCGCAAGGCCATGGATCTGAAGTATTCACACGTATAATATTTCATGTTTACTTGTTGTATATTATATGTTTGTGGTTGTGATAGTTACTGTTTGTAGTATTCTGTATTATGGCTGATTAAATCATCTAATGCTTCATGTATTATAGATTTTTTATTATATTTAAGGGGTGTATAGTAAGTATATAAGACACATAATTTAAGTAGCAACGTGTGAAATTGATGAATAATAATATGTTGTTGTGTGTGAGTCTTTTATGTCTGCTTGTTGTTGAGGTTTTTGCTATTACCTTCTTATCTTCTCTATCTATCTATCTACATCTATCTCTATCTATCTATCCATATGTATAAATATATATGCATATATATATATATATATATATATATATATATATATATATATATATATATATATATATATATATATAACACACACACACACACACACACACACACACGCGTGTATATGTATATATATAAATGAATATATATATGTATATATGTGTATATACACATACATAATATATATGTATATACATATATGCACACACGCACATACTTACGCACACACACACATACAAACACACCACACACACACACACACACACACACACACACACACACACACACACACACACACACACACACACACAATATATATATATATATATATATATATATATTATAATATATATATATATATATATATATATATATATATATATATATATATATATATATATGTTATATGTAAGTATATACACATATATACCAGTTTTCACCACAAGACTTTTTTATAAATAGTTTGCATTCCCATTTATCTTCCACATTTTTTTTACAAGCACACGAATGAATGCTATTTGGAACAAGAACACACAGCAAGAAGGATTTACTTGTGCTTCCAGAGCATGGAGCAATTCGTGTAACATAGGAAACAAAAACGTAGTGATTACTTTGTATGGAAAATGTATTTAGAAAATGAAATGAAAGAACTTGTCGGTTTTGCTTTTCCTAATTTACTGAGGATAACGATTGAATCCTGAGGGAGAAGATACTTCCTCTGACTCCTGACGAGCGCGAGCGGCGTCTTCCTCAGCGGCGAAGGCGATCTGGTCGAGGACGAACTGGGGGATCGGGTGGGGGAACTCGGGGGCCACAGGAAGGGCGTCGGACTGAGGCTGGAAGCCGTTCTCGTCAGCCACGAAGCGGACGTGAATGGGGGTGCCGTCAGGGGCAGTGTACCTTAACATGATGGAAAATATATTTTTGTCATTATACTAACATTATCTGAGATTGTTAGACTGCTTTTAATTTTTTCACAGGGATAAAAAAAAATGTATTTGCCATTATACTGATATCACAACTTACGAATATTCTCCTGTTTTGATCACAGCGTCCTCGTCTCCATCAGGGGATCCAGACTGGGAGAAACGGATGCCATTTCCAGCTTCAAAGTCAAACTTGTAGGTTCCATCTTCCTCGTGGACGCGATCGTCCCTCAGAATCGGCACGAAATCGACTTCTTCGCTGGAATCAGGTGTGACGTAACTGTACTGAGGAGCGGCGATGGCCACGGCTGCCACGCAAGCAAAGATAATCTGCAAATGAGAAAGGAAACCTATTAGCCGATGTATGTGCATTGTAATATGAGGTCTGTATCTACTAATTAAGAAATTTGCAACACCGACTTGCTTTGGCAATGAGTCTATTTGCTCAGGACTTACAAAGTTCATATTTACGATAAATGAAAGAGACTGTCTACTAGATCTCAATACTGCGGGTTTATATAGTCTTTCTGTCCTTTAAATGACCATGACCAAGGTCTTCTTTATTGCCTGGGAAGGGAGGGAGGATTTTACAATCATTTTAGAAAGTACTTCTGTAGCATGTAATGGGAACCGTAATTAAATAATGTCACATTGTCTCTTCCATTACCTCCCTCAAATATCGATGTTTGAGAATGGTCGTCAATGTATAAATAAAATATTATACTTACGTTTTCTCATTTTCTTGTTAGATAAGTGCGTTGATGAATAAATAAAATTCCATGCATAAGTACCTCAATCAGTTAGTGTAGAACTGAGCAATGGCAGTTCCATGAAACTAAAATATTCTTTTTATTACATTATGCTTCTTGAGAAAAAGAATGCTTCTTACATTACCACACACACATATATGTACACATAGGCACGCACACAAACGCACACATATATGTACACACAGGTTCACACACATAATATATATGTATATATATACACACACACCCATATATATATATATATATATATATATATATATATATATATATATATATATATATATATATATATATATATACACACCACAGACATATGTATGTGTGTGTGTGTGTGTAAGCTTCCACAAACACACATACACACATACACTCGCACACACACTAACGCACGTGCAGATACATATTCACACAAACGTTTTCTCTTTCTTTCTTTTTATAGCGAATAAATTTTTGTTTGTAATACTATCAGCATTAACATGTCCATTAATTTTATTGGTATATTTGTTATTCTATCATTATTGCAAAAACTTTTATCTCTGGTAGACATTGTTATTACTCTCACTATCACTATTATTGTTATTTAATGTAGTTTGGAACCTCGAATGAATTCAAAATGAACGTTGTGGGTTGCAATGAAGGTTGCCTTGAAATGAGGCATTTCCCGTTGTTAATTAATTTGTATTATGATGAACGTGATTAGTATTAAAACATTTTTTTCCGTCTTGAGCAGTGGTCTGAAAAGTGGAAATAAACATAACTTAAGTAACCATTTTAATATTTAATGGTATGGAGAGGTCGATTGCTTTATGTAAGGTCTCTGTCTATTTATAGTTGTCTATCTCTGTCTGTCTCACCTTCTGTGATATGAGATATGAAACCCGCATGTATTTCCGACAGAAAAAAGGCAATACTGATAAGTATTTTTGCTATGGAGTCAGCATATTTTTCAAGGTTTGTAAAAGATGATGCCCTGTCAATAAGGCCTGTTTTCCTGTAGCAGCACATAGCTAGTTTGATAAATGAGATGTTATTGCAGATACAATTGGTGGTGCATTGTATTGCCTATGGTGATTACTGAAACGTTTACATCCTCTTTTGATATGATATAGGAAAATATAGCTCAACATCTATAGAGATTTATAAGCTATTGCACTATCTTAGATTCTAGTTTAAGCATATATATATATATATATATATATATATATATATATATATATATATATATATATATAATATATATATGCACACTACACACATATACATACATACATATATATGTATACATATATCTATGCTTATATTACTTATAATATATATATTATATTATATATATATATATATATATATATATATATATATATATATATATATACACATATAAGTATATATCTATATACTTATGTATATATATATATATATATATATATATATATATATATATATATATATATATATATATATATATATATACATGTATACATAATGTACAGTCCAATAAACTGTTTACACACATTCACATATATTATATATTTTTTAGTTAAACAAAAATGCTATGATCTTTTGGAGTGCATATAATTGTTCAATAAGTTATATATATTACAGTCAATTCTTGTCCATTATTGAGGGTAACGATAAAATCCTGCTGGAGAAGACACTTCCTCTGACTCCTGACTAGCACGAGCGGCGTCCTCCTCAGCGGCGAACGCGATCTGGTCGAGGACGAACTGGGGGATCGGGTGGGGGAACGCGGGAGCCACAGGAAGGGCGTCGGACTGAGGCTGGAAGCCGTTCTCGTCAGCCACGAAGCGGACGTGGATGAGGGTGCCATCAGGGGCAGTGTACCTGTATGTGATGGAAAATTGATTACTGTTATGAGATAGGCGTAATGTTAGCCTGATATTACGATTTTGTCTATTCAGTAGGGTTTTATGAGAGTAATAATAAAATGAAATATAAGTGATCTGACATTAATACCAAGTTTATTGAATATAGGAAATACTTACGAATATTCTCCTGTTTTGATCACAGCGTCCTCGTCTCCATCAGGGGATCCAGACTGGGAGAAACGGATGCCATTTCCAGCTTCAAAGTCAAACTTGTAGGTTCCATCTTCCTCGTGGACGCGATCGTCCCTCAGAATCGGCACAAATTCGACTTCTTCGCTTGAGTCAGGTGTTACGTAACTGTACTGAGGGGCGGCGATGGCCACGGCTGCCACGCAAGCGAAGATAATCTGCAAATGAGAAAGGGCATACATTAACTCAAGTATGTTTATTGTTGGATGATGTAAATATCTTCATGTCAGGAAATTGACAATTCCGGTTTGTTATGGTAATTATTACTACTATTATTACTTGCGTAGGACTTACAACAAAGTTCATGTTTCCGGTGAATAAGAGAAACTGTCGACTAGATCTTAACACTGCGGGTTTATATAGTCCTTGTGTCCCTACAAATGACCATGATCAAGGTCTTCTTTATTGGTCGGGAAGGGAGGGAGGATTTTACAACCGCTTTAGAAAGTACTTCCGCAACATGTAATGGTTAACGTAATTAAAATATGCAGCCGTATTGTTTCTAGCACCTGTCTCACATATTGAAGTTTGAGATTGGTCGTGGACGGGGGATGGGGTTAGATATCACTGGAATTCTTATACATATGGATTTTCTCTTCGGATAAGGGCGTTGATGAATAAAGGAAAGCACATGCATTATGGCCGCTATCAGTTTGTGTAGAACTGAGCGATGTCATTTCCATGAAATAAATAGATTCTTTTTATTCCATGATGTTTCTTGAGGAAAAGAATGTTTATTACATATACCCCCCCCCCCATACACACACAGACGCACACACACACACACACACACACACACACACACACACACACACACACACACACACACGAAAACATATGCAAAACATATGTGTGTGTGTGTATGTGTGTGTGTGAGTGTGTGTGTGTGTGTGTATGCAATATATATATTTACAAATATATATATTTTAAATATGTATATACATACACACATGCGCACATAGATGTGTTTATGTCTGCACACACACACACACACACACACACACACACACACACACAAAACACACACACACACACACACACACACACACACACACACACACACACACACACACACACACACACACACACACACACACATGCACATATATATGTAAACATATACTTATATGTATGTATGAACAAACACACACACGCGCGCGCGCGCATTCACATTCATACTGATACACATTCACACAAACGTTTTCTTTTTTGTCTTTAATCGCGAATAAGCGTTTGTGTTTGTAATGCTAGCATTAACATGTCTGTTAACTTTATTATTATGCTTGTTATTTTATAATGTTGCAAGATTTTTTTCTCTCGGATACATACATTGATGTTACTGTTATTGTTACTCTTACTGTCACTATTATTTTTATAAGCATTTTAGTACTACAGTAATGATTTTATGACGATATTTTGATGTTAATCATTACAAAATTTTAACGTCATTACTCCTTCTTTACCAATCATTATTCACTCCTATTACTAGTGTTAAGAGACAGCTGATTTATCATTCCGTGTAGAGAATCCACCTTATATAGCATTCTTTTTATATTTCAGGCAAGTCTAATAAGACTTCTTTTGTATTGTATTTCGGCAAAAGTCCTCTGTCTTTTTTATTTATATATTTTTACAACTCCAAGACGCCTCGTAACTTAAAGTACATGGAGTAGTTTATTAGCCTATATGTAACGTAGTTTGTAACATCGACTTAATTCAAGATTGAAGGCTGCTTGAAATGAGGCAGTTTTTAATTAGTGTTATGATGAACGAGATCATTATTAAAAGGTATTTTCTTCCGTTTTGAGCAATGGCCCGAAAAGTGGGGATAAGTAAATAAAAAAAAAAAATTTTAATCGTTAAAGGGTATGGAAAGGTCATTTACATTCCGTCTGTTTATGTCTGTATATTTGCCCTTCTCTCTCTCTCTCTCTCTCTCTCTCTCTCTCTCTCTCTCTCTCTCTCTCTCTCTCTCTTCTCTCTCTCTCTTTCTGTGTGTGTGTGTGTGTGTCTCCTAGGTAGGAGATATGAAACCCACATGTATTTCCGATAAAATCGTTCAAAGAAATTGTTCTGCAATACTGATAGGAATTTTGGCTATAAAGTCAGCATAAATGCGTTGTAAGGATTAAAAGATTAGGTCTTGTCAATAAGGGTTGTTTTCCTGTAGATGCACATAGTTTTATAAATACTTGAAAGATTCCGATGACGTATTATTGTAGATATGTGATGCATTACATTGCCTATAGTAATTACTGAAATGTTTATATCCTCTTTTGACATGATATAGCAAGGTATAGCTCAACATATATAAAGATTTAAAAGCTAATGCAGTATCTTAAATTCTATTTTTATGCATATTGTGTGTGTAGTACGGATATATATACACAGCACACACACACACATACACACATATATATGCAAGAATACCATATATATACATATGACAGCATACATACATACATATATATATATATATATATATATATATATATATATATATATATATATATATATATCCATACTAAACACGCAAACATACATAGAAGTAAATGTTACTGCAGTAGCGTTTATAAATATATACACACATACACATACACATACATATGAACACACATACACGCACACGTATATTTCTATATATGTGTATGTTTATAAACTTACTTATATCCATACAACACCCCATACAGGTGTATATGTTTATATGTAAACGTAATGTACATTTATATAAACTGTTTAAACACATATACACATACACTTTTTGGTTAAACGAAAATGCTATGGATTTTTTTGAGTGCATTTAATTGTTCAATAAATTACATATTTTAGAGTCAATTCTTGCCCGTTATTGAGGGTAACGATAAAATCCTGCTGGAGAAGACACTTCCTCTGACTCCTGACTAGCACGAGCGGCGTCCTCCTCAGCGGCGAACGCGATCTGGTCGAGGACGAACTGGGGGATCGGGTGGGGGAACTCGGGGGCCACAGGAAGGGCGTCGGACTGAGGCTGGAAGCCGTTCTCGTCAGCCACGAAGCGGACGTGGATGGGGGTGCCGTCAGGGGCAGTGTACCTGTATGAGTTGGAAAATTGATGAGAGTTATGAGATAGGCTTAATGTTATCCTGGTATAATGATTTTTCTTTTAAGTGGCGTCTGGTATGAGTAATATTAAGTTGAATTTATGTGATATGATATTAATACCAAATATATAGAATGCAGGAAGTACTTACGAATATTCTCCTGTTTTGATCACAGCGTCCTCGTCTCCATCAGGGGATCCAGACTGGGAGAAACGGATGCCATTTCCAGCTTCAAAGTCAAACTTGTAGGTTCCATCTTCCTCGTGGACGCGATCGTCCCTCAGAATCGGCACAAATTCACTTCTTCGCTGAATCAGGTGTTACGTAACTGTACTGAGGGCGGCGATGGCCACGGCTGCCACGCAAGCAAAGATAATCTGCAAATAAACAAAATATGTAAATGTATGCCAAAATAAGGCACAAATTTGCAAGTCAAGAAATTCACAATTAGAAGCTGTTATAGAGCTTTTGTTCGGGACTTACGGCAAAGTTCATGATAAAAGTGTATGAAACAAACTGATGTCAAGCCCCACAACACTCCAGTTTATATAGTCCTTCTGTCCTAGAGAATGACCGTGACCATGAGCTTCTTTATCGCCCGAGGCAATTGGGAAAGAACGTGAGCTGTTTATGCTCACTATAGAAAGTATTTTCACAGGCTATAATTTGAAACGCAATTCATGCATCTTGCAATACAATTCTTTTTTGTTTTCGCATAGCTAATAAGTGTAGTTTTTTTACAATTTACATCAAATGTGCATTGCGAATTTAATTAGGAATTTAGATGTAAAAACATGTACCCAATTTAACTTTTGTTGATTCAAGAGGGCCATAACTTAACTTTAACCACATATTTATACCTGTAGGACAACAACGTAACGTAAAGTATATATATTTACCGGCCTCTGCGATCTACCCGAGAACGAGATCTCAGGTTTGTTATGAAAATCACAGACCAGGTCTTCTTTGCAATCATGACAAGTAGAATAAATACTCCCTATATTTAATATTAGACCTATACTTAAATGTTACTTAAAATGTTCTTACAAACCTTTCAATTATACATCAATTAACAGGATTTTGATTACATTCATTAAGAAGGAAATCCATCTCACGAACTACATCTGACAACATTGAATTAGTAAAGTAAACAAAACTATTGCTAATTACTACTTATTCCTAATTTGTACACGCTCACCATTGCCAGGTAACCAGACCATCATGCTCTTGACCCTGAACTTCGAGAACCTGGAGTTATTGCCCCATTAAATGTTCGTGTAATTACGGGTAAAGATGAAAGTGTTCCTGTTTTTATTAACACCTCTAGGGGTACGTGACGGCCGGTCGTGTGACAGTTCGTTAGGCAGACACGACCATAGAAAGGTCGTTTGTTTCAAGTATGTTTTTTTTTTTTTTGTTCACTGAATATAACTTATGGCATAATGATTGATTGCGTGCATGTTATTATATCTGTATCTTTCATAGTGTAAATAATTTCTTTAAGTTAATAGCTTGTCGGCGTTTATAGTCGTTATAGGACTTTCACTGCAGGTTATTCTACAGTAGTTTTTGGTATTGTCGAGTGTCCATGAACGCATATACCTAGGATACATGTTTACACACTACTAGAAAGTTTTATTACATCAACCATAATAAAAAGTGTTGGGTGTAACTCAGTAGCATTAATGACACATACGAATAATAAACTATAGGGACGTGTGTGTGTTCTAAATATAGAAGTGAGAGCGAAGGATAGATAAATTAACCCAAAATCCGCATCCTTTTTGTTGATGCATTCTATTATTTTACCTGTCCGATTCCGTAGCAATAATAATACAATATTCCTAATACTCATCTTCACGAAATGGAAATGCTCACTATAAGTTTAATACACATTCTTCTAATATTAGTAACATTACTAGCAATAACAGTGATAACATCTACAATACGAGTAAGAAAAAATAAAAATGATCCTTACAAGGACCCAGATGATTACGTTAATTTGTAAATAATACATAAAAGTGTTTAAGAAAAATGAACTTGTTTTTTTTCATTGAAAGTATTTATTCTATACAGTACGAGTATGTACACAACTATTGTCATTAGAAAATAGTGTACTCAGTTTTATAGTGACTGGGTATGTTTTTTTCTATTCTATAAAATTCACAAATCACTGATTTACTTCATCAATATGACATTTCACAAACAACGACCATAATAGAAAATACCGTTCACCTTCATTGAACATGGTAAAACGGGGGTCTCAGTAACATATGTGACACTTCTTGCTCATACTGAACAAAAAAGCAGCCATTTTTTTTAATGAAGGCCAGAAATTCAAGGAATTCGTCCTTAATTACCATTCGTAGTGTGTGTGTGTGTGTGTGTGTGTGTGTGTTTTGCTCCTAATGTCATCACGTATTCTTGAGAAATGACCTCACGCTAAGTCCTATCACACACGCAGAGAATGCAGGTAAAGGTCATGGCTGTGAAATGAGGGTGGAATGGAGGGTCATTACTCCTCACATTTAATTGCGTAGGCCTATTTTTTAATTATTTTAGTACGCACACACACGCACACTGACATACGTACATGGATATAACACACATACATGCAAATACATATACCTGTAACATACACACACACACACACACACACACACACACACACACACACACACACACACACACACACACACACACACACACACACACACACACACACACACACACACAATATGCATATACATATATATATGTATATATACACATATATATTTCTATATACATATAAGACTACATTGTTGTACTTGGGTAAAAATGACATACTTGCTTGATAAGATCAGCTAACCAAGGAAACATTTGTCTTCGGAAACTAAAAAAAGCTTGTACATGGAAAGGATTGCAACATTCTTTTTTATTATTCCCTTGAGACTTAACGTAAATATTCTGAAGTCTGGAAATACCTGCAGATTCGTTCACAGGAATGCTGAACCTACGCTGCTTCAGTTTCATGATTAGTTTCAGTTTATGACAGTGCGTCGTAAACTTGTATTACGTGATATTCATTTCGTTATTGCTATTTGTCTCTGAACTATTGCGGGATTCAGCAGAAAATAAAGTTTAGTATATTACAACAATTAAACATGGCAAACTTGCATGTGATAGTTGAACAGTAAATCATCTTATGAAAAATACATGCTATTACATGCATGATGTTGTGAACACTATAACTATTTCTGCAGATGATTATCGTGCGACCAGCAACTCTGATATAAGAATGTATTGCAAAACAATGGAAAATAAGTCATGTAATCTATACAAAAATACAAAATTCAAAATCGTATTGAATCGCTTATATTGGACCGTAAATCCTCCTCACTGTCTAGGAATGTAGCCTGGGAGTGAGGAATGCCGTTACTCTTGTCTCTCGAAATTATACGGTGTGGCGTTCCATCTGATTGTGTCAAGTTTGGAAAGCGATCGGAGTGGAATCTGGCAGTTTTAAATATATTAATATGTATTAATGTCTTTATCTGATTGGCAGACATAATATGATCTTGTCTTGAAATTATCGGTAGGTGTTAGAAGTTATTGCCAGAAATAATGGCTTGGAGTGTAGACAGTGGGCGATGTCTGGAATGCATGTAACTCGTGGAAGGAACACTGAAACCTTTCTTGTCGTTTTGGGGAATAACGACAAACACGATAGCCATTTAAGAATAAAAAGGCACACATATGCAGACAGACAGAGAGAGAGAGAGAGAGAGAGAGAGAGAGAGAGAGAGAGAGAGAGAGAGATGGAAAGAGTGAGGGAGTGAGTGAGGAAGAGAGAGCGAGAATGACAACCGGCAAGAGTAGCAGCAACTCATAATTTTCATTTCGAAATTCAAAATGATAACAGCGATGGAATGGCAAACACATTTTTCTGTGAAACATTATATTAGTTATAGAATAAATACATCATCTGCATCAACATTTAGTTGGCTCGGCCGTACAGCCTGGAGGGAGCGGAAACTTCGTCAGAGTCGTCGCTGTGGGCGCGGTTGCGATCCTCCTCGGCGGCGAAGGCGATCTGGTCGAGGACGAACTGAGGGATCCGTGGGGGAACTCGAGAGCCACTGGGAGGTGAGCGCCCTGGGGCTGGAAGCCGTTCTCGTCAGCCACGAGGCGCACATGGATTTCAGTGCCATCAGGAGCAGTGTAGCTGTATGGTGGACCGGTATCACTATTCTCAAACATATTTTTTCATATAAACATCAAAAACATTCTGAATTTTTTCTTCTCTGATCTTTAGTGCTCAGTATATTGCGATGTTGAATGAAAATCACTGTAAAGTTTTGTGATAAAAAAAAAAGGTATAATTTCATCTTCATGAAAATATGTTCTTAAGATCACGACAGATCAATTTCTATTCCTTCTCTAGCCGCCGATCATATATTTATTTTCCTTTCTTCGCAAAACAGCCTTTTCGTTTAATTTTTAAGGTATCTACTGTTTTTTGGGAAATAGCAAATGTGCGTCCGTGTTGAATAGCCATTAAGCACTGGAAATGGTTTGGCAGGAATAGAATGTGCTTTCTGTTCATATTTTTGTATCATCTTCCAGAGTCTATCTTAAGAAATGAAAGTACTATCAATTACTTTTACAATTCCGAAATCCAACGTAGTTTATATCAGAACAAATATTTATTTAAACATGTTCCAAGTGGGGCATTGTATATATATATATATATATATATATATATATATATATATATATATATATATATACACTGATTATTATATAATATTAGTTTCTTTATATAATACGATATCTTATATGTCTATTTATACTTATATTTTATTATATATCTGTAATTATTATATTTATTATATAATGAAATAATATTGTGTCGTTTATACTATAATTCCATAATTGTCTATTACATTATATTATTATTAATATCATATTCTCTATTATTCATATGTCTAATTATATACTGTCTGAACACACACAGGTATCATAAATATATTATACCACACCAAACACACACACACACACACACACACACACACACACACACACACACACATGCACGCACACGTATTGGATTCGGCTTTAGAGTCAGGCTCTGTTCATGCTTTTGATGTTTAGCATTTATGGAATCATAGTTTGCAGCTGTGCAAGGGATAATATTGAAGTGTTTTTTTTATTTACTTTCAGACCAGGCAATGCTTATCAGCATCTATTTGATTGTCAATGAAATAACTCTTGAGGGTTGATTTTGAAATTATCATTCTATCTCGACGAAGAGAAATAGCGTTGGTAAGAGAAAAACGTAATTTTATGTAAAATATTATATCAGTTATCGCATAAATACATCATTTGCATTGGTATTTAGTTGGGTCGGCCATACAGTCTGGAAGGAGCGGCAACTTCGTCGGAGTCGTCGCGGCGGTTGCGGTCCTCCTCGGCGGCCTTTGCGATCTGGTCGAGGACGAACTGAGGGATTGGGTGAGGGAACTCAGGAGCCACTGGGAGGTGAGCGCCCTGGGGTTGGAAGCCGTTCTCGTCAGCCACAAAGCGGAGATGGATTTCAGTGCCGTCAGGAGCAGTGTACCTGTAAGAATTGTACATTTACAATGTAATCATACAGTAAAATGGAAAAGAATATCAAGCACAAAAAATCTAAATGCCAATATTACTCATGTATAAAAGATTTAATAGAAGAACGAATACTCACGAGTATTCTCCAGCCTTGATCACTGCGTCGTCATCACCGTCGGGGGATCCAGCCTGGGAGAAGCTGATGCCGTTGGCAGCTTCGAAGTCGAAGTTGTAAGTTCCGTCTTCCTCGTGGACGCGGTCGTCCTTGAGGATTGGCACGAACTCGCGCTCCTCACTGGACGCAGCACGAGGAGCATCATAGCTGTACTGAGGGGCGGCGACGGCCACGGCGGCGACACAAGCGATGATCAGCTGCAAAATGGATCGATAATATGCTATAGATCATGTTAACAAATGAAAACCCAATAAATCTAACTCAATAACTGTCTTTGTCTACTTTTTATTCACAAATGTGCGGGTATCGAAATTCCATCGCATGAAGTCTTTTATTTGTATTTAACACTGAAGATACGACACAAACAAGGCAAAACATACTGTAAAACAAAGTCACATTGCATCTGTAATGCAAGATCACTTTGAAAAGAGATTTATCTCGTTTTTATTATTGGATTAGTTTTATTTGGATGCTAAAACTCAGTCTCGAAATACTACTCATTTCACTTACGAACTTCATGTTGAGTGAGTGCGAGTAGAATGGAACTAGTGCAGTGCTCTTAGCTGCCTGCCCTTTTATACCATCGTAGGAGCAAGCAAACACTTGGTGACCTTGGCCGTGATGCTTCTTGTAGCCTTTCGGCGTAACTGGCATCGCTAAAAAAGAAAAAAAAAATCGAAAGTAAAAAAACAAACCCACATTGCGTTACATTTCTATTGGCAAGTTCATTTTTCTTAAACACTTTTATGTATTATTTACAAATTAACGTAATCCTCTGGGTCTTTGTAAGGAGAGGTGCATCATTATCATCACCAATGCTGTCACCATCAACATTATCATCATCACCACTGCTACCACAATGATCATTGTCTTCACCATTGCCATCACCATCATCGTCTGAATCTTAGTCATCATATTTTTTTTTTTGTGACAACAGATCATGAAGGATCATACACAAACAATGAAAAAGAAAATTAAACAACATGTGAAAATATTTCACTTTGCAAGAGAGCAACACGTACCTCTAAGTTTGCATACATAAAAACATTTATACCAATAAAAAAATCTTAACACTGTGAATTCACTGTCTTCATATACAATAATAATGATAATAATAATAATAATAAAAAAAAGAACCACTGTGCTTTTTCATTGACTATTGAAAATATTTAATATAACACCAGTGGGTCTGTTTATTCTGAATATGTGGACTATCCCGTTTATTGCACTATTCATAACGTCTGGTCATTTATCAATACCTAAATGGAATACAGAAATAAAGTTACATCATGTTAGATTGAGTATTTTCTCTGCACTTTTGTTAACTTAATGCCTCTTAAACATCACACACACACACACACACACACACACACACACACACACACACACACACACACACACACATATATATGTATATGTATATATATATATATATATATATATATATATATATATATATATATATATATATATATAAATACATAGATGTATATATATATATATATATATATATATATATATATATATATATATATATATATATATATATATATATATGCGTGTGTGTTTGTATATATATGTATGCAGATAGATACACAATTACGTGGACACTCTTGTATATCTATCTAATTTATCTACCCGTCTATTCAGATAGTGTGTGTATGCTGATGTCTTTTCGTAATATCCGTAGTAACTCATCGTACTTTATAACTCACTGTTATTACAACAAAGACATTGGTATTATAAAAACAGTCTTTGTAAGATAAGTCTTTTTATTAGAGAAATAATAAATACAGATTTCGCATCCAAATTAGTTGGGTCGACCGTAGAGTCTGGAAGGTGCGGAAACTTCGTCGGAGTCGTCGCTGCGGTTGCGGTCCTCCTCGGCGGCGAAGGCGATCTGGTCGAGGACGAACTGAGGGATTGGGTGGGGAAACTCGGGAGCCACTGGGAGGTGAGCACCCTGGGGCTGGAAGCCATTCTCGTCAGCCACAAAGCGGAGATGGATTTCAGTGCCGTCAGGAGCAGTGTACCTGTATTATTAACGAAATTAGAATATTTACGTAAAACACGGTAGAAAGCCAAAATGCATATCTAAATGCTTTAATGTATGGAAGGCACTATAAGACTCACGAGTATTCTCCAGCCTTGATCACAGCATCCTCATCACCGTCGGGGGATCCAGCCTGAGAGAAGCTGATGCCGTTGGCAGCTTCGAAGTCGAAGTTGTAAGTTCCATCTTCCTTATGAACGCGGTCGTCCTTGAGGATTGGCACGAACTCGACCTCCTCACTGGACGCAGCACGAGGAGCATCATAGCTGTACTGAGGGGCAGCGACGGCCACGGCGGCGACACAGGCGATAATCAGCTGTAAATGCATCGATATTACAATGACTTCTCCTAATCCGTTAGCTTTTGCCGGGATTTTTATCTAATGTAACTACAGTAAAAATCTTACGGACTAGAGATTAAGACCTACTACACTACTTGTTCTAACAGTTCTAAAAGAATTATACTTGTTACTATCATATAAATCAATGAACGATTTACAGTTCTTCCTTTTCTATATACAGTTTCAAATCACATAGATTAGGTGGTCTCAATCGTCTACGTACGAGTAATGATTAGACTGAAACTAGTGTAAGCCTCTAGCTAACTGCTCCTTTATACCACTGTTGCATCAAACAATCTGTGAATGACCTTGGCCGTGGCATTTCCTTCCGGCGTAATCGGCTTCGTTAAAAACAAGAAAAGATGA
The DNA here is from genome assembly GCF_015228065.2 of Penaeus monodon. Classification (NCBI taxonomy): domain Eukaryota; kingdom Metazoa; phylum Arthropoda; class Malacostraca; order Decapoda; family Penaeidae; genus Penaeus; species Penaeus monodon. Next base: position 8,267,752 of record NC_051394.1, on the reverse strand, counting down.
AAAAAGAGGATAGTCACTTCATACGATTTACCTTAAAATGTCAGATCGGTATTGACATGCGTTATTATTTCGTAGATCGCTTTACTATTCTCAAACACACAAGTTTAATAAGAGTTTGGCTGCAGTTTACACTACCACATATGACAATAATTTCGGCATTTTTTCATATTTTTTACTACAAAAACATTCTTAGATGTTTTCTTTTCTGATCGTTAGTATTCAGTATTTTGCAATGTTGACTGAAAACCACTGTAAGGTTTCGTGAATATGAAAAACAACAAAAAATCAGTGTAATTTTATATTTATGAACATGTTATTTTATGATCGCGACGGATCAATTTTTATTTTCTCTAGCTATCATTCATAAGTATTTCAGCATTTATTTTCCTTTCCTCGCAAACAATTGGTTTCGTTTAGTTTTAATGCATCTCCTGCCCCTGAGACATAATAAATGTGGGTGTGTGTGCTGGTTTACGATTGCCAGGCAAATGTTACGTAATCATTAAGTATTAGAAATGGTTTGGCATGAACAGAATATGCTTTTGTTCATATTTTTATATCATCTTCCAGAGTTCTGTCCCAAGAAAAATAAAAGTACTGTTAATTACATTTATATTACTGAAAATCTATCTGGAATTGAATATTAAAACCGATATGTATTTAAACATGTGAATGGGGCGCTATGTATATACATATATAATGTACCTGTATATATGAGTATATGCATATACATATACATACACACACACACACACACACACACACACACACACACACACACACACACACACACACACACACACACACACACACACACACACACAACACACGTACACACACATGCACATATTGAAGTGTCGTTTTAGAGTCAGGCTCTCTTCACGCCACTGATAGTTACCATTTATGGAATCATAGACTTCGCTATACAAGGGATAATACAGAGGTTGAAGCTTTTTCATAGGGGTTGTAGTTTATCCGTAGCCTATGCTGCTTTGGTACCACAAATCACCATTGCCCATCGTTCCTGCTTAAGTAAGAATCTTTACTTGATAGTATCTTGTTTGGACCCTAGGCTTTAGAGGTCTCGGCATGGCCGGATATAGTGTAACGCTTTATATATATATACACATGTGAAGATATATAAAGAAATAAATTCATTCCATCACACACACACACAAATACAAATGTGTGTTTGTGTTTGGTACAGATATACAGACACACACATACACACACACACACACACACACACACACACACACACACACACACACACACAGATATATACATATATATATATATATATATATATATATATATATATATATATATATATATATATATATATATATAAGTGTGTGTGTGTGTGTGTGTGTGCGTGTATGTATATATGTGCTGGTACACCACACACACACACACACACACACACACACACACACACACACACACACACACCACACACACACACACACACATTTATATAATATATATACTATATATATATATATATATATATATATATATATATATATATATATATATATATATATATACAAACACACACACACACACACACACACACACACACACACACACACACACACACACACACACATATATATATATATATATATATATATATATATATATATATATGAGAGAGAAAGGAAGTTTGTGAAAGTTTTGATTGCTTCAAATGCTTGAAGTAATAAGAACGCCTGCAATTCCAGATAACAATCGACTACATACGTATTTCCTCAATGCTCCTTTTCATGAATGAAACTCCCTATAGTCGCAACCCACAATTGAAACTAATAAGGTTAAACTAGAATGCATACATATTCGAGATTCACTATTTCGTTGCATAATACTGAATATTAACTGCTTTCATAACAAGTTAATATTACACGGTAAACGCACGTCCGCCGTTTTAAATACTTGATATGTTTAATCTAGTTTCCGGAATATATTTTCAAATTTGGGTTAAGTATCTACAGAAGTTTCAGATTTTCAAAAATGAAACTTTCAGACCAGGCAGTGTTTATCAGCATCTATTTGATTGTCAATAAAATGATTCTTGAGGTTTGATTTTGAAGTTATCATGTTATCTTGACGAAGAGAAATAGCTTTGGTAAGAGAAAAACGTAATTTTGTGTAAAATATTATATCAGTTATTTTATAAATACATCATTTAAATTGATATTTAGTTGGGTCGGCCATACAGTCTGGAAGGAGCAGAAACTTCGTCGGAGTCGTCGCTGCGGTTGCGGTCCTCCTCGGCGGCCTTTGCGATCTGGTCGAGGACGAACTGGGGGATTGGGTGGGGGAACTCAGGAGCCACTGGGAGGTGAGCGCCCTGGGGCTGGAAGCCGTTCTCGTCAGCCACGAAGCGGAGATGGATTTCAGTGCCGTCAGGAGCAGTGTACCTGTAAGAATTGTACATTTACAATGTAAACATACAGTAAAATGGAAAAGAATATCAAGCACAAAAATCTAAATGCCAATATTACTCATGTATAAAAGATTTAATAGAAGAACGAGTACTCACGAGTATTCTCCAGCCTTGATCACTGCGTCGTCATCACCGTCGGGGATCCAGACTGGGAGAAGCTGATGCCGTTGGCAGCTTCGAAGTCGAAGTTGTAAGTTCCGTCTTCCTCGTGGACGCGGTCGTCCTTGAGGATTGGCACGAACTCGCGCTCCTCACTGGACGCAGCACGAGGAGCATCATAGCTGTACTGAGGGGCAGCGACGGCCACGGCGGCGAAACAAGCGATGATCAGCTGTAGATTAGATTGACAGTTAAAAATCTAGTAAAACTAGCTAAACAGCTATTTTTGTCATGTATACTTTATATTCATACCCTATGAAGAATTTTACAGCAGACAAAACCTCACAACTATAACGCAAGATCACTTCAAATAGATTATTTTATCTCGCTTATTATTAATTTAGTTTTATTTGGATGCTAAACCTCAGTCTCGGAATACTACTCATTTCACTTACGAACTTCATGTTGAGTGAGTGCGAGTAGAATGGAACTAGTGCAGTGCTCTTAGCTGCCTGCCCTTTTATACCATCGTAGGAGCAAGCAAACACTTGGTGACCTTGGCCGTGATGTTTCTTGTAGCCTTTCGGCGTAACCGGCGTCGTTATAAAAAAGACAATTTCTGTAGCTGAAAAAAAAGACACAGTTCTTTGGATTTCTTTTGTCAAGTTTATTTTTTTCTTAGACAGTTTTTATGTAGTATTCACAAATTAACGTAATCCTCTCAAATAGTAATGGATTAGGAAAGGCAGACATATCAGTCTATCCATATATATCGCTCTCTTTCTGTCTGTCTGTCCGTCTGTTTCTCTCTCTCTCTATATATATACACACACATACATATATATGTGTGTTTATTTATTTATTTATGTATTTATTTATATGTTGAGAAAGAGAGAAAATGAGGAATTGCAAATCTATTGAGATAGAAATTCCAGGTTTGATCTATTAAAGAAAAGGTGCTGTGTTAGAAGAAATATTTGTTATATGGTATTTCTTACTCTGATATGAAAACGATATTACAGCATTTCCTTATTACCACATCGTATCTTATTCAGCTTCCATAAGCAAAATGTCCAAATATTAATATTATTTGTTAGAATTCGTGTTTGATTTAATAATATTGCATTAAATTTAATTGTTCTATTACTAATGATAATCTTCACCACTACCAATATCAACTTCTCCTTATCATCATCATCACAGTGCTATCACCATCATCCTAGTCATCATATATTTTTGTGACAACAAATCATTCACAAACAACTACAAAAAAACAAATATGAAAAATATTTCACTTCGTTAAAAATCTCTATCCAAGGCATCTTAGGGAGTAGCACTGTGAATACACCTTTATATAGAATAAGAAAATAATTGTGTTTTTCAATGAACGTTGCATTTTAGGCATACCAGTATTCTCAGTGGCATATATCATTCGAGTATATAAAAAAATTGATTTGACTTTTGTAAACATTTGATATGACATCAGTGGGTCTGTTCATAGTAGCGTCTGTTCATATTTTATTACAGATATAAAGTTGCATTATGTATGCATATATTTATGTATATGTTTAAATATATCATCATCATCAGCCTAAATCAATCCACTGTTGAACGTGGGCTTCACCCAATCTTTTCCAATCTTATATGTCTTTCGATTTTTGTT
>NC_051394.1:8244222-8258441 GCF_015228065.2 Penaeus monodon | reverse complement strand
TGAGTCCAATAGTACTTAATGTCATAAAGGACTCCACAAGTCCAGGCAATATAATAGCACTCCAGCAAAGACCATCATTCATCAACATGTTTTCTTACAAGTTAGCAACTTATCGTACGATTAATAAGGAAAATATTCATGGTTTATTAAAATAACGACTCGATTTTAAAATCATTAACGAAGCAAAGGTAAGAAGGAAACATTTTTGTATTAATGATCTTTTAATCACAGATAATAAATACACATTTCGTATCGAATTTAGTTGGGTCGGCCATACAGTCTGGAAGGAGCGGCAACTTCGTCGGAGTCGTCGCTGCGGTTGCGGTCCTCCTCGGCGGCCTTTGCGATCTGGTCGAGGACGAACTGAGGGATTGGGTGAGGGAACTCAGGAGCCACTGGGAGGTGAGCGCCCTGGGGCTGGAAGCCGTTCTCGTCAGCCACGAAGCGGACATGGATTTCAGTGCCGTCAGGAGCAGTGTACCTATAACAAGTATAAAGTAACAAAGTATTTAGATGGTAAAATTGAAAATATCAGGCACAAAAATAACCAAAATAACCCTTTATGTGTGAAAGATAAACAGGTACTCACGAGTATTCTCCAGCCTTGATCACAGCGTCCTCGTCGCCGTCAGGGGATCCAGACTGGGAGAAGCTGATGCCGTTGGCAGCTTCGAAGTCGAAGTTGTAAGTTCCATCTTCCTCATGGACGCGGTCGTCCTTGAGGATTGGCACGAACTCGCGCTCCTCACTGGACGCAGCACGAGGAGCGCCATAGCTGTACTGAGGAGCGGCGACGGCCACGGCGGCCACACAGGCGAGGATCAGCTGTCAATAAATTGTGTTAAAAGTTAACATTACAAAATGTTTTGCATAATGTTCAATAATCACCAGACGAAATCTTCGAGAGCTTAAGAGTTATAAAGGCTTCTGCTTAACCAGTCTACTATTAGAGAAATTAGAAAAAAAACAAGTATCGTATTAAAACCAGTCTTGAACTACACACACATTTAAGGTCGAACACTATTTGTTTCACTTACGAACTTCATGCTGTGAGTTTGGACTGGAACTAGTGCAGTGCCTCCAACTGCCTGCCCTTTTATACCATCAAAGCGTCGGACAAGCTCTAGATGACCTTGGCCGTGACGTTTATTGTAGATGGCTTTCTGCGGCTTAATCTCGAAGAAAGTTTGGAGGACATTTTTTTACTCATATATAAATGTATTACATATGTATAGCACTTTATGTATATGCAGAGAAACTGTATGTATATTTATATGTATGTACTGAACATGTATAATAAATGCATATATGTAACCAATATATATGTATTTATATTATATATGTTTGTGTGTGCGTGTGTATAATCATATACATACATACATATGAATATACATATATATATATATATATATATATATATATATATATATATGTATATATATATATATATATATATATATATATATATATTATATATATATATTTTTTTTTTTTTTTTTTTTTTTTTTTTTTTGTAACGGTAGGTTCATATTTGAGCCGCCATGGTCACAGCATGATAATTGTATATCTAGGTTCGATTTACCTAAAATTATGAAAAACAGCGCGCGTGCTCACATACGCGCACGGCGATGCGTATGTGCATGGATGCACCCACGCACTCGCTTGCGAAAACAGACACACATGCATACATATATATGTATATACACACATATATATATATTTATTTATATATATATTATATATGTGTGTGCGAGTGTTTGTCTGCGCGCGTATGTGCCTACGCAAACACACACACATACAATCACAGTACTGTAATTCAGTACCCTTTTTCTTATCTCCATTTCTAATGAAATGTTACGGATTTTTATTAGATTAACGTAAATGCAAGACAGACGCACGTATATGTGTGCGTGTGTATATAATATATATATATATATATATATATATATATATATATATATATATATATATATATATATATACATATTCATATTCATATTCTTATAACTACACACACACACACACACACACACCCATATATATATATATATATATATATATATATATATATATATATATATATATATATATATGGGTGTGTGTGTGTGTGTGTGTGTGTAGTTATAAGAATATGAATATGAATATGTATATATATATATATATATATATATATATATATATATATATATATATATATATATATATATTCATACAAATACAAGTACATCTATCTATATATATATATATATACAATATATATGTGTGTCAATGTGCGTACTACATTTATACATACACACACGCATTCATGTACAGACATGCACACACACACACACACACACACACACACACACACACACACACACACACACACACACACACACACACACTTACATCTATTTATATATATATATATATATATATATATATATATATATATATATATATTTATATATCTATATGCATATACACTGTATTTCTTTCTTTTAACGGTAGGTTCATGTCTGAGCCGCCGTGGTCACAGCATGATACTTAATTGTAGTTTTCATGTTGTGATTCTCTTGGAGTGAGTACGTGGTAGGGTCCCCAGTTCCTTTCCACGGAGAGTGCCGGTGTTACCTTTTTAGGTAATCATTCTCTCTATTTTATCCGGGCTTGGGACCAGCACTGACTTGGGCTGGCTTGGCCACTCAGTGCCTAGGTAGGCAATCGAGGTGAAGTTCCTTGCCCAAGGAAACAACGCGCCAGCCGGTGACTCGAAGCCTCGAACTCAGATTGCCGTCGTGACAGTCTTGAGTCTGTATATATATGTATATATATGTGTGTGTGTGTGTATGTGTGTGTGTGCGTACATATATACAATATACTCCAATATATCTATACATATAGTGAATAGGAGCGTTCACACACACACTCACAAGGAGAGGGAGGAGAGAGGTTGGAAAGAAAGGGGAATTGAGAAGGGGAAATAGGCGTGTCTGATCCTCTGCAGCCGCTAGTATATTTCCCAACTTCAACATTACCACGGAAATGAAGGTCAACTTTAAGTTCGTTGGTATAAATTGCAGGTCAGTGAAAGAGTAATATGTGGCTTTGATGTCACTTTGTTATTTTGCCTCGAAATACAGTAAGAAAAATCACTGTTTTTACAGTGATATTACCGTATCCTCGCTTTGGTGATATAATCGATAAAAATCAGATTTTAGGTTTAATTTTAATAAACATTTGTTCTGAAAATGTGAACTTTGTTAAATATATGAGACTATAGTGCAAATTTCCGTAAATTAAAACCTGAATAAATGCAGAAATGTGCATATCCTGTCAGAATATTTTCTTTGTATTGTATTTTCGAGCATGCATGTCAAACGTAAAAACACACACACACACATACAGTATATATACACCCAACTACACATACTTATATCTGACTATGTCTTTCCACAATGTTTTTAACAACTTATCGTACATGATTAGTAAGGAAAAGATTTATGTATTATTAAAATAACGACTAGATTTTGAAATCATTAAGGAAACAAAGGTAAGAAGGAAACATTTTTGTATAAAAGATCTTTTAATCAGAGACAATAAATACACATTTCGTATTGAATTTAGTTGGGTCGGCCATACAGTCTGGAAGGAGCGGCAACTTCGTCGGAGTCGTCGCTGCGGTTGCGGTCCTCCTCGGCGGCCTTTGCGATCTGGTCGAGGACGAACTGAGGGATTGGGTGAGGGAACTCAGGAGCCACTGGCAGGTGAGCGCCCTGGGGCTGGAAGCCGTTCTCGTCAGCCACGAAGCGGACATGGATTTCAGTGCCATCAGGAGCAGTGTATCTGTAACAAGTATAAAGTAACAAAGTATGTAGAGGATAAAATAGAAAATATCAGGCACAGAATAACCAAAATAAATAACCTGAAAGATAAACAGGTACTCACGAGTATTCTCCAGCCTTGATCACAGCGTCCTCGTCGCCGTCAGGAGATCCAGCCTGGGAGAAGCTGATGCCGTTGGCAGCTTCGAAGTCGAAGTTGTAAGTTCCATCTTCCTCATGGACGCGGTCGTCCTTGAGGATTGGCACGAATTCGCGCTCCTCACTGGACGCAGCACGAGGAGCGCCATAGCTGTACTGAGGGGCGGCGACGGCCACGGCGGCCACACAGGCGAGGATCAACTGTCAATAAATTGTGTTTATAGGCTTTTAATTCGGTTAACATTGCAGAATGTTTTGCATAACACACACACACACACACAGAGACATATATATATATATATATATATATATATATATATATATATATATATATATATATATATATATATATATATATATATATATATATATATATATATATAATCACCAGACGAAATATTCCAGCGATTAAGAGTTATTAAAGCTGCTTAACCATTCTACTGCCAGAGAAATGAGAAACACAAGTATCATATTAAGGCCAGTTCTGAACTACACCACAAATATCTAAGCTCGAACACTACTTGATTCACTTACGAACTTCATGCTGAGAGTTTGGACTGGAACTAGTGCAGTGCTTCCAACTGCCTGCCCTTTTATACCATCAAAGCGTCGGACAAGCTCTAGATGACCTTGGCCGTGACGTTTACTGTAGATGGCTTTCTGCGGCTTAATCTCGAAGAAAGTTTGGAGGACATTTTTTACACATATACACAAGCATTATATGGGTATAGCACTTTATGTATATGGATAGAAACTATGCATATTTATATTACTGAACATGTATAATAAATGCATGTATAACCAGTATACATATATGTATATATATGTGTGTGTGTGTGCGTGTATATACATATATAATTATATACATAATATATATACACACATGCATAAATGAAATCTAGTATATATACATATATATGTATATATATGCATTGAGAGAGAGACAACAGACGCACACATAGATAAACATATGTATATATAAACATTATATATGGGTGCCCGTGTGTGTTTGCGTATATGTGTATGTCCATGTGTGCGCGCGCGCGTACCTGCGCATATGCCCACGTACACATCTACACCCACAATACTGTATTTCAGATGCTATTTTTTTCTCCATTTTTCATGAACTACTATGGTTTATAATTATATTAACATAAATGCAGTATAAACACACGTGTGTGTGTGCGTGTGTGTATATATATGTGTGTGTGTATACATATATATATATATATATATATATTTATATATTTATATATATATACACACATACACAGTGTATATATATATATATATATATATATATATATATATATATATATGTATATATATGTATATACATAAGGCCGCGGTGGCCGAATGGTTAGAGCATCGGACTCAAAACTGTCACGACGGCAATCTGAGTTTGAGGGTTCGAGTCACCGGCCGGCGCGTTGCTCCCTTGGGCAAGGAACTTCACCTCGATTGCCTACCTAGCCACTGGGTGGCCAAGCCAGCCCAAGTCAATGCTGGTCCCAAGCCCGGATGAAATAGAGAGAATGATTACCTAGAAAGGTAACACCGGCACTCTCCGTGGAAAGGAACTGGGGACCCTACCACGTACTCACTCCAAGACCATCACAACATGAAAACTACAGTATCATGCTGTGACCACGGCGGCTCAGACATGAACCTACCGTTAAAAGAAGATGTATATACATACACAGTATATATATATATATATATATATATATATATATATATATATATATATATATGTGTGTGTGTGTGTGTGTGTGTGTGTGTGTGTGTGTGTGTGTGTGTGTGTGTGTGCGTGTGTGTGTGTGTGTGTGTGTGTGTGTTTGTGTTTGTGTGTCTGTGTGTCTGTGTGAGTGCGTGTACTATATAAATACACAAACGCACACATTTATGTACATACATGCACACACACACACACACACACACACACACACACACACACACACACACACACACACACACACACACACATTTATGTATATGTATATATGTATATTCATTTATATATATGCATATACACTATATATATGTATATATGTATATATTTATATATATATATATATATATATATATATATATATATATATATATATATATATATGTGTGTGTGTGTGTGTGTGTGTGTGTGTGTGTATGTATGTATGAGTGTGTGTGTACATGTGTACATATATACAATATACTCTAATATATCTATACATATAAAATATAGGAGCTTCCACACACACACACACACACACACACACACACACACACACACACACACACACACACACACACACACACACACGAGGAGAGGGAGGAGAGAAGTTGGAAAGAAAGGAGAATTGAGAAGGGAAAATAGGCGTGTCTGATCCTCTGCAGCCCGCTGGTATATTTCCCAACTTCAGCATTACAACAGATGAACTTTAAGTCCTTTGGTATAAATTACAGTTAGTGAAAGAGTAATATGTAGCTCTGATGTCACTGTTATTTTGCCTTGAAACACAGTAAAAAAAAATCACTATGCTTTTGCAGTGATATTACCGCACCCTCGACTTGATGGTATGATCAATTAAAATCAGATTTTAGGTTTAATTTCAATGTACATTTGTTTTCAAAATGTGAACTGTTTAAACTGTTAAATGTATCAGACTACGGTGCAATTTGTTATTAAGTCAGAACCTAAACAAATACAGAAATGTGCATATGTTGTTAGAATATTTTCTTGTATTTTTGAGAATATATGTCAAACCTTTTAAATACACACACAGACGCACACACACACACATAAACGCACACACATTCAGTATATATACACCCAATTACGCAAAAATATTTATATCTGACTATGTATGTCTTTTTACAATAGCCATAACTTATCGTGCATAGTTAGTAAAGAAAATATTTACGGTTTATTAAAATAACGACTCGATTTTGAAATCATTAAGGAAACAAAGGTAAGGAAACATTTTTGTATGAAAGATCGTTTAATCAGAGAGATAATAAATACATATTTCGTATTGAATTTAGTTGGGTCGGCCATACAGTCTGGAAGGAGCGGCAACTTCGTCGGAGTCGTCGCTGCGGTTGCGGTCCTCCTCGGCGGCCTTTGCGATCTGGTCGAGGACGAACTGAGGGATTGGGTGAGGGAACTCGGGAGCGACTGGCAGGTGAGCGCCCTGGGGCTGGAAGCCGTTCTCGTCAGCCACGAAACGGACATGGATTTCAGTGCCGTCAGGAGCAGTGTACCTGTAATAAGCATAAAGTTACAAACTATTTAGATACTTAAATGGAAAACAATATCAAGCACGAAAATACTTAAATGCACGGATGAGTGAATAATTTGGAACAAGTACTCACGAGTATTCTCCAGCCTTGATCACAGCATCCTCATCGCCGTCGGGGGATCCAGCCTGGGAGAAGCTGATGCCGTTGGCAGCTTCGAAGTCGAAGTTGTAAGTTCCATCTTCCTCATGGACGCGGTCGTCCTTGAGGATTGGCACGAATTCGCGCTCCTCACTGGACGCAGCACGAGGAGCGCCATAGCTGTATTGGGGGGCGGCGACTGCCACGGCGGCCACACAGGCGATGATCAGCTGTTAATGAATTGAATGCTTATGAATTTGATTTGGTTAAAAGTGAACGCTACAGACGTGTAAAAACAATCACTAACAGAAACTTTCAGACTTAAAATGATTATTCTACTACCAAAAAGATATGAAACAATGAATATCTAATGAAAACTAGTCTAAATACAGCATACCACATGAATTCGAATGCTACTTGTTTCACTTACAAACTTCATGTTGAGTGATTTGGCTGGAACTAGTGCAGTGCTTGTAGCTGCCTGCCCTTTTATACCATCGTAGCACCAGGCAGGCTTTAGATGACCTTGGCCGTGACATTTATAGTAGAAGCCTTTCAGCGTAACCGGCTTCACCTTACAGAGAGGAAAAATATTTACACACACACACACACACACACACACACACACCTACATATGTATGCATATACATATGTGCATATGAATGTATTTGTGAATACACACATATATACACATACATGCGTACATATGTAACCTATATACACATAGAAAGATACATACAAATGCACATGTATATACATCATCATTTAACGGCAGGTTCATGTCTGAGCCGCCGTGGTCACAGCATGATACTCAATTGCAGTTTTCACGTTGTGATGCTCTTGGAGTGAGTACGTGGTAGGGTCCCCAGTTCCTTTCCACGGAGAGTGCCGGTGTTACCTTTTTTTTTTTTTTTTTTTTTTTTTTAGGTAACATTCTCTCTTATTTTATCCGGGCTTGGGACCAGCACTGACTTGAGCTGGCTTGGCCACCCAGTGGCTAGGCAGGCAATCGAGGTGAAGTTCCTTGCCCAAGGGAAACAACGCGGCGGTCGGTGACTCGAACCCTCGAACTCAGATTGCCGTCGTGACAGTCTTGAGTCCGACGCTCTAACCATTCGACCACCGCAGCCTTGACGATCATGTGCTTCCATGATTTTTCTTGGCAATTTAGAGCGGTGGTTTGCCATTGCCTTCCGCCCGGTGTTTTTATCGAGTCACCATCTCTATTTACCCGGCACTGACTTGGGCTGACTTGGTCCCCCAGTGGCTAGGTAGGCAATCGAGGTGAAGTTCCTTGCCTAAGGGAAACAACGCGGCGGTTGGTGACTCGAACCCTCGAACTCAGATTGCCGTCGTGACAGTCTTGAGTCCGACGCTCTAACCATTCGGCCACCGCGGCCCCAATATGTATATACATATATGGGTATAAATATAGACATATATGTATATATATATATGTATATATGTATAAATATTTATATATACACATATGTATGCTTATATATGTGTATGTATATGTATATGTATGCGTGTGTTTACAAGACATGTAAATATACATACATACACCCACACCCATTTACATCCACACACACACGCACACACATACGTGTATGTATATGTGTATACGAACACACACATACAAACATATATGCACACACACATAGATGCACACACACACACACACACGCACACACACACACACACACACACACACACACACACACACACACACACACACACACACACACACACACACACATATATATATATATATATATATATATATATATATATATATATATATATATATATATATATATGCACGTATACATACACGCGCAAACACACTTACGGACGACACGCACACGCACACTCACACTCATTCACACACACACACACACACACACACACACACACACACACACACACACACACACACACACGTATATATATATATATATATATATATATATATATATATATATATATATATATACTCACACACACACATAAAACAAATATATATATATATATATATATATATATATATATATATATATATATATATATATATATATATATATATATATATTTGTTTTATGTGTGTGTGTGTGAGTGAGAGTGAGAGTAAGTGAGAGTGTGAGAGTGTGAGTGTGCATCTATGACCGTAAGTGCTTATATATACATACATATATACACATATACATATATATGTGCACATATATACATATATATACACACATACGTCTGTATATGCATATGCCCCCCCCCACACACACGCACACGTACACACGCACACGCACACATACACATACTCACACATATATTAATCTATGTATACATATATAAGTATATACATATATACATATATATTACTGAGAAGAACACACAAACACACACACATACATATATTCACTAAAACATACTATATTGGCACATGCACACACCCACAAAGGAAAAGGGATGGGGAAAGTGGGGAAATAAAGAGTTAACAGAGAAGAAAGGGAAAAAATCCTCGCTAGTCGTGTCTGATCCCCAAACCTCTACAGACCATGACTGCCCGCGGGTGTGTTTCTCAACTCCATCATTGCCACAGAAGTGAAGGTGAACTTTGACTCCATGGATATAAAGTGCAGTGTCTCGATTTAATTCTACAGGTAAAATATATACCAAATATATGTTTTTTTTTTTTAATTATCTGGCTTTTATGTCATATATATGTTATATTCTCTGCTGTCAAATAGTGAATAACTTTTGAGTTCAGTAGAATGTATCTTATTTTCTACTTCTCTTGGTTACGTATTACTCCTGATTAATATTGATGATACACAGGCCTGCGACAACTATCATTCATGTTATTTTCATAATACTAATATAATCGTAGCCGTATTTACCTTTTTCATTATGACAATTATTAACATTTATAATGCATGAATATGTTTACACACACACACCCAAATGATCTACACTATAACACTTACAACTTGAATATTCAACAGCGATTGAAATTTTGTGATGTCATCGTTGTTATCTCTCTGACGTTTACATTGACGATTCTTTAACGCGAACATTCACATATTACCTTTTCGTAGTTTGTAATAATCAGTTGTTTCTTTATCTCACTTATAGTTTTGATAGCTATTTGAATTCTAGGTTTATCAGAGGTAGCAATAATAATACCATGGGTATTCTGACATTCACGGATGCTAAAGTGGGCAAGACGTTCCTGCACGATTAGAAGATGTAACTTGTGACTTATTCGTAAATCAAACTTATTCGTAAAACCAAGCTATACTATTTCCCAATATATATATATATATATATATAATATATATATATATATATATATATATATATATATATATATATATATATATATATATATATCTGTGTGTGTGTGCATACAGTATATATATTGGATATACATTAACACATACACAAGTATATATATATGTGTGTCTGTATGTGTGTATGATTTGCATTGTCAGTACTTATTCATGTTATTTTTTCCAAATCCATGTTCATATATAAAATAATCAAACCGGGGAAGCGACTATTAAAAAGTACTCTTACACTCTCAAAAGGAAAAGGTAATTATACATTCTTGTCTTCTACATTTCAAGCTACAGAATTTTATAAGAAAGCATAGAAGAAATAAAACAAAATGTCATAATGACTTCATTTTATAACAATAGATTAAATAAATACATCTCTCTCATTGAGATTTAATTGGGACGACCATAATATCCGGATACTTCATCGGAGTCGTCGCTGCGGGGACGGTTGCGGTCCTCCTCGGCGGCCTTTGCGATCTGGTCGAGGACGAACTGAGGAATTGGGTGGGGGAACTCAGGAGCCACTGGGAGGTGGGCGCCCTGGGGCTGGAAGCCGTTCTCGTCAGCCACGAACCGAACGTGGACAGGGGTACCGTCAGGGGAGGTGTAGCTGTAATATATTGATGGTCTTAAAACAGCGCTTAGGGTTAAACAGGGAAACTTGTGATAATGTGTAATGGGTACTCTAAGAAGCATACCGATGCGAAATTTCTTTAACTTTAGCTGGCTGGCTAAATGACACATACAAGTGTTTGTGTGTGTGTGTCCTCGTGTGTAATCCATATACATACTGGAATGTAACTGCTAACGAGGCAGTGCACATCTGTATATATGTATAAACTTTACATTGCTTCATTCGTATCACTAAGGAAGGCAAAGATGAAGATGATTTTAAGATGATTTCCAAATACTCACGAGTATTCGCCAGCCTTGATCACAGCGTCCTCATCGCCGTCGGGGGATCCAGCCTGGGAGAAGCGGATGCCGTTGGCAGCTTCGAAGTCGAAGTTGAAAGTTCCATCTTCCTCGTGGACGCGCTCGTCCTTGAGGATTGGAACGAACTCTTCACTGGACGTAGATCGAGGAGCGCCATAGCTGTACTGAGGAGCGGCGACGGCCACGGCAGCCACGCAGGCAATGACGATCTGTGTGAATAAAATTAATGAGTAGATGACCTGAGTTATATCCGGACTTCCACCTGTTTCAACAAAATATTCAACAAAGCTTCCACAAAGTTGTAAAAGAACTACTGCGGTGTAAAATGTAAGGAAATATTTAATCGTGCTTTTTCAAGTCTCTCGCTGGTATTTCAGTGGCGAATTTAGTCTGTTGGAATTCTGTTAAACATCCCGTCGATCAAGATCAATTAAATATCTCGGCAACGAACAGGATATGACTGTGGTAACCATTCCACAGAATCCCCCATCCAGAACAGAGACGAGGTATCGTTTCACAAACGCAGTTACGGGTAACACTTCACTTACGAGCTTCATCTTGAGCGAGTAGTTTGAGAATGATGCTTCGTTCTTCAATCATCTGTTCTTTTATACCATGGTAGCATCATGCAAACACCTCCTTGCCTTAGCTCTGACCTTTATTCGCGCTACCTTTCAGCGCACCTGTTATTGCCCCATCAAAAAGTGAAAGCAGTAATAAAAACTAAATTATAGGTAAAATGCATGGATAGGAAAAAGTGTGTTTTTTTCCTTCTCCAGTCCCTGCTGTTCATCTTTTAACGTATCAGTTTAAATCTTCATAGCTCTGACTTCAGTGCAAAATGTAGTCTCCGTCGTGTGAAACGCATAATATAATTTGTGAATCTGTCCGAAATGCGATCACGTTCATATTTAATGCATTTGTTGGGATGCTATGTATTTATATAAACATAATGTTTATATAAATATGCGTAAACGGTTGCAGGTAAAGTTATCAGTCGTTCCATCACTGCTATTTAAAAGTATTTTTTTCTATATCATAGACTGTAGCCTGATCGAGATATTTTAACCCAGATATATGTTTTGTCCCCTGTATTTTTGTGAATATTGTTACGTACAGATGGCTGCACATGTACTCAGCCAGCAAGGAGTTTATCAGTAGGCCCTTGTAACAGATCCTGATTTCCCCATTCCTTGAATTGGCTGGAAAATGTGTTTTTCTTATTCATACAGTTGATATCGATAATGTTATTATTATTATTGATGTTATCATTATTAAGTTGTTATTAATATCAACTATCGATAATGTTATTATTGTTACTGATGTTATAATTATTAAGTTGTTATTAATATAACTTTTAAGACAATGAAATGAGGCAAAAGACCCTTTCCAAAAGTCGATGAAAAGGGTAAACAGGTGAAAAAGGTAGGACTAATAACTGATTCCTTGGTGACTAAGCACTTGTAGAGCCATCTATGTGTAAATACAATCAGTGAACTTGCATTACAGTGGGTATGGCATGTATCCTTGCCATACGTGTGGATTGGGTTAAATAGGGATTTCAGAGACGACCAGAAGGAACTGAGATCAATCGTAAGTTGTCAACAAAGCGAAGCAATGGGAAATTCATAATAGTAATCTGCCAGTACTTTATACATATTCTTCTGTACGTTAAAAATAATATCTTTCTTATGTTTTTCAATGAAGGCCTTTTGGCTTTTTTTTTCGAAAAGATGCAATGATTCTTCAGCTTTACATAATGATTTTTCTTCAATTTGATTTATCATACATTTTTTAAATTTATTTTTACTATTTTATGACTCGACTGAAAAAGTTAAATTATCCACGTACTTCTTAACTTAGCCATTTTCACTGTACTATATTAACAGAAATACCTCTTTCTTGTGCGGTTGTTGTGATATGATTTGGAGTATATTAGTATATACTGACATAATGAAAATTTTAGTATTATTGGATCTTGATAACAACCTGCGGTATCGGAAGCATGTATATTTATCCTGTATGTTCCATACGTTATTTGCATTCCAAACTTCCTAATTTCCCCATTTTGAACTTGTTTGAATAAGTATGCGCTCTCTCTGTACACACACACACACACACACACACACACACACACACACACACACACACACACACACACACACACACACATGCATGTAGTGTAGCACCTTCCTTTGGTACAGTGCAATTATTATTAACTTGCTTGATTTTAGCTATGAACGGAATGATCTTCCGTTACAGTCTGTGGATCTCAAGAACCTTAAAGAACCAATGCTTCTAGATGAATAGTTCTAAAATATGTAAATAAATAAATGAACAAATAAAATAGATAAAAAAGAAAAGAAAAATGGGCATCTCAGAAAGTGGTGTAGAAGGTTGGAAATTTCGTTCAAAAATAATAAGGATTTTTGCTTATAAAATTTAAATATAAAAATTATATGTTAGCATAAGTATTGTCAGCTGATTAGAACAGAAAAGAGACGTGAATCGCAGTGCGTGTGTTTCCCGAAACCGGACACAATATAGTAAAACATTTTATCTGCTTGTCTTATAGATTATTTGTATTATTTTATTATTTCTACCATTCTTTCTTTCTGGTGAG
>NC_051394.1:8224496-8231622 GCF_015228065.2 Penaeus monodon | reverse complement strand
CGATCTGGTCGAGGACGAACTGAGGGATTGGGTGGGGGAACTCGGGAGCCACGGGCAGGTGGTCGCCCTCGGGCTGGAAGCCGTTGTCGTCAGCCACGAAGCGGAGATGGATTTCAGTGCCGTCAGGAGCGGTGTAGCTGTAACATTGCCATAATAGATTATATTATTTTCACAGTTGATATCACGCGCATTTATACATTTACAAAATTATGAGAGAAAGCAATTCGTAGAGCTGCAACGCTAGACTAAAAAGTAATAAAAGTCACACGCTGGAAAATATGAGGAATTTCTGAAACACTCACGAGTATTCTCCGGCCTTGATCACTGCGTCCTCATCACCGTCGGGGGATCCAGCCTGGGAGAAGCTGATGCCGTTGCCGGTTTCGAAGTCGAAGCTGTATGTTCCGTCATCCTCTTGGACGCGGTCGTCCTTAAGGATTGGCACAAACTCGGCCTCTTCGCTGGAGCTGTACTGAGGGGCGGCGAAGGCACGGCGGCAACACAGGCGAGAATAATCTAAAATATACAGACGTACTTTGTTGAGTCGTGACAGCGTATGGATATCTTTATGAATATATCTGCAAAACTACACGCAGTATGCAGAGAAATAACCTCTCTCTCTCTCTCTCTCTATATATATATATATATATATATATATTAAATAGATACATAGACAGATAGATAGATAGATAGATAATAGATATATATAGTTATATATATATATATATATATATATATATATATATATATATATATAATATATAGATATTTATTCATTTATGTTCATTTTCATCTGAAATATTTAGATATATGATTTATATAGCACACACAAACCGGCACACGCGCGCGCATACACACACACACAACACACACACACACACACATACACACACACACACATACACACATACACACATACACACGCACATGTGCGTACGCACGCACAGACATATATTTCATACATATATACATATGTATACATATATGTATAAATATTTATACATATCACTATATATATGTATGTGTCCATATGTATGTATATATATCCATATATTTATATGCATAAATTCATATAAATACATATATTTACATACGTAATATCACACCGAGACATACGAACTTGTATGTGTTTGTTTAATCTTCTACAGGTAGACACAAGAAAAAAATAAATAAAAAAACAAAAAGTAACAGGACTTTTTCCTCCTTCCTTTCGCTTGAACAAAAATCGTTAAAATGATTCTCAGCGACACTCACAAAGTTCATGTTGGTTGGGCGTGGATTGGACTGCTGTGGCGAACCCCTTGGCTGAGCTTTATATACGTGTTCTAGTTCCCCTTTTGCCCATAACTGTACTCCGAATCCTACAACCTTGACATTTCCTTAGTAACAACGACCCTTTGCTCCCCCGTTCACTTCTTATGTCATAGTCTATAGCAATTTTTGGTTGCCTGTAATCATTTGGTAGTTACTTGCGTGAGTTGTGGCTACAGCGATCTTTTATGCAAAGAATATCATGATACTGATAAATTAATACATTCACAAAGTACATATATTGTAATAATTAGGTCGATTGTTGTCTTTTTCGGTTATTTCTATCCTGTGGTATTATAAAAAAAGTAAGAAACATTCACATAGGCACTATGTAATAACTGCATTTGTGTACAAGGATATATATATACATATCTATATCTATATATATCTATATATATATATATATATATAATATATATATATATATATATATGTTATATATATATATATATATATATATATATATATATATATATATATATATATTCTTTAACAAATCTCTGCGCACACACACACACACACACATGTTTGTATGAATGTATGGAAGGATGTTGTGTGTGTGTGTGTGTGTGTGTGTGTGTGTGTGTGTGTGTGTGTGTGTGTGTGTGTGTGTGTGTGTGTGTGTGTGCAAATACAAATTATATACTGTATATTACAAATTCGAAGCTATATTTTTATTTTTTTTTTTTTTTTTTTTAGAAAAAATAAACTTATTGAAATAACTGTATTGTCGATATCATTAATAATGAGAACGTACCATTTATATAATTATCTTCACCATAATGGTAACCAATACTATCACATTCTCATTACAGCTATTTCTTTGATAATATAACACTAATTATTATATTCGTTAACAATGCTATTTAGTCATTATCATGATAAACAAAAATGCTTTTATTACAGTTATAATTATATAACATTTGATATCATTATTATTAGATAAATAAGTATAGTAAGATTATTAATGGCGTGAAACAACGACAGAGAGAAAACCAATGACTGGTATTTATAAAAGAATTAATAATGATATTACTATTAATGATAACGATTAGCAATAATGACAAAAGAGATAATTATCTCAGTAACAATAGCAATAGTAAATCCATACAATACAACATGGTCTCCATCATACATGAAAAAAACAATAATTTTTAAGTCTCATTTGAACATTTATTTATTTGTTTATTTTTCTTTGATGAGGAAATCTTGTCCAACCTGAAATGGCTGGAATTAGTGCTACTGTATTTTCATATCTCAGTTTTCTCTCTGTCCTGTTCGTTCCCTTTTTATTAACATATTCATCGTGCCGCCAAGTTTCACGGATACCGTAGATGAGTTCAGTTGTTATAGTTTTAATTCCCCTGGTTAACGTTTGTTACATAAGGCCCCCCTAGCATATATTGCTATAGTCATGTGTTTATAACTGTATTATTGTAAAATATAGCAAATAAAGATTTTGAAGAAAAAAATCCCATCTTGAGAATACTACCGATAGTAGTAATGCTAAAATAATAAAGATTACAGCGATAAATAAAAAAAAAAAAACTAATATTGCGATTGCCCAATAATAGAGAAACACATGCTCACGCACGTGCGCGCGCACACACACACACACACACACCACACACACACACACACACACACACACACACACACACACTCATATCCATCCATCCATACATACATACATGTGTGTGTGGAGAGATTTGTAAAAGAATATATATATATATATATATATATATATATATATATATATATATATACATATATGTATACATATATATATATATGTATGTATGTATGTATGTATGTGTATATATATCCTTGTACACTAATTTCTGCAAAATTTCCAGTAATTACAAATCTTTTAACTTCAAGTTGGACCTCGATAGTGATTCGGATGAAATGTAAAGCTGATTTCTTACACTCATTAAATTTCAACCTGTCTACAAACCGATAACTCCTGGAAAAAGACAGAATTTTGGCAACGATAATAAAAAAAAAAATCGAGAAAAATTAAGACGCACGTATAATAAAGTTGTTACATCCTATCGGGACCATAACAGAAATACTGATTTATATAACTTGGTCCGATTATCAAATATGTTATCTGGTTTATGAAATACGGGTTATGAAGCAAGGGTCACATTTATGCCATATATTTAGATAAAACATAGTAATTAAATACATAAATACATTTCTTTGGATTGCTTCTTTATCTACAAACTTCCTCAGAAAAGTCCATATTTATTTTTCATCGGAATCGGCGCGAGCGGCGTCCTCCTCGGCGGCCTTAGCGATCTGGTCGAGGACGAACTGAGGGATTGGGTGGGGGAACTCGGGAGCCACTGGCAGGTGGTCGCCCTCGGGCTGGAAGCCGTTGTCGTCAGCCACGAAGCGGAGATGGATTTCAGTGCCGTCAGGAGCGGTGTAGCTGTAACGTTAGAGTAACGGAATTAAGTTTTAATAGGTAATGAATACCAATAACAGCGAAAGAAAGGGGAATTCATAAATCAAATGAACTTTCCTGAGCAATACTCACGAGTATTCTCCAGCCTTGATCACAGCGTCCTCATCACCGTCGGGGGATCCGGCCTGAGAGAAGCTGATGCCGTTGCCAGTTTCGAAGTCGAAGCTGTATGTTCCGTCTTCCTCGTGGACGCGGTCGTCCTTAAGGATTGGGATAAACTCAACTTCTTCGCTTGAGCTGTACTGAGGGGCGGCGAATGCCATGGCGGCAACACAGGCGAGAATAATCTGAAATTTCAGATGCAGTCGATTAATGATAAAGCGAAATGCAACAGGTATAAGATTATGCATTTTAAAGTATGTGTGAACACAAATCTCTCTCTCTCTCTCTCTCTCTCTCTCTCTCTCTCTCTCTCTCTCTCTCTCTCGTGTGTGTGTGTGTGTGTGTGTGTGTGTGTGTGTGTGTGTGTGTGTGTGTGTGTGTGTGAGTGTATGTATGTGTGTGTTTGTGTACATATATATATATATATATATAATATATATATACATATATATATGAATATATATATGAATATATATATATGAATATATATATATATATATATATATATATATATATATATATATATATATATATATGTATGTATGTATATATATAAACACACACATACATGCACACGCACAAACACTCACACACACACACTCACCACACACACACACACACACACACACACACACACACACATATATATATATATATATATATATTTTATATATATATATATATATATATATATATATATATATATATATATGTATATATATATATATATATATATATATATATATATATATATATATATATATATGCACGTATGTATATACATATATATACACTTTAGTATAGATTTATATCATTATACACACAAACACACACACAAACACACACACACATGCACACACACACACACACACACACACACACACACATATATATATATATATATATATATATATATATATATATATAATATATATTATATATATATATGATATATATATATATATTATATATATATATATTATATATATATATATATATATATATATATATATATTATATATATATATATATATATATATATATATATATATATATATATATATATATATATATTGTACATATATGCATTTTTCTACACATATATATGTATAAAATTGTGTGTGTGCATATAAAGATAGATAGATACATAGATACATACGTAGATTGATATATATGCATGTACATATATATAAATATATGTATATAATATATACACATATATATACATATATATACATATATATATGTACGTATTTATATGCATGTAAACATATTTGTCTGCTATATATCTACCTGTGTGTGTGTGTGTGTTTGTGTGTGTGTGTGTGTGTGTGGTGTGTGTGTGTGTGTGTGAGTATGTGTGTATCTACGTATGCAAATACACTCGTTGACTCATATCTAAGCCTAGTGTCACTAACTCAAGAAAAATATGAGTATCTCTATTAGAACGTTTCCTTTCGCCTGAACTAGAAGAAACAAATGGTTTAAGTATCTTTGGAACACTCACAAACTTCATGTTGGTTGGTTGTGAATCGGACTGGTGTATCTCACTGGTTGGCTAAGCTTTATATACGTGCACTAGTTCTCCTTTTGTCCATAACCGCACTCTGAGTCCTACAGCCTTGACTTTTTCTTAGTAGCAAAGACCTTCCATTCACTTCTTTAGTCATATTCTTTAGCAATTCCTCTGTACAAGTAACAGGTTCATAGTATTTTGTATGGGTTAGAGCCAATTTTTACATAGAGATCTACAAGAATTATATGAATGATTCATCATCATCATCATCATCATCATCATCATCATCATCTACAATTATCATTATTATTATTGCCATTATCATTATTATTATTGTTATTATTATTATCATTATAATTGTTATCATTGTTGTTATTATCATTATTATTGTTATTACAACAATCATCATCATCATCCTCACCATTATTGTTATAATAATAGCCTTTGATATGTTACTTTATTAAGACAAACAGGGATGTTCATCATAATGAACATAATCGTTAGGGTTGTCATTATCTATTTATTTATTGTTGCCATTATCCTTTTGCTGTTTTTGTATTCAAGATGATTATTATCATTCGCATCATAATTATTATCAGTCTTAATTAAGTAAATTGACATAATCTTTATAATGCAATAATAGTTATCAGTGTACCGGCGACCTTAAAGCTATTTAAATGAGAAATTAAGTAACGCTGTAAGCCTCAATACTGATGTTAATAGCTGAAGATACTACTGGTAATAACAAAATAGTGATGATGACAGAGAAAACAGCTAGCAACAATAACCAGAAATACAACGACTGATGCTGAGAGAAGACTGCTAGTACCATCGCTACTATAATTGCAAAGCGTGTGGTTAAGATGATGGTAATAATAATAAAGATGAAAAAGCAATAATGGTCCTAGCGATGGTGATGGTGATGATGAGGATGATAAAATATAGTAGCAGCTCGTAGACCCTGAAAAGCTATATATATATATATATATATAATATATATATATATATATATATATATATATATAATATATATATATATATATATATATATATATATATATATATATATATTATATATATATAATATATGTATATAATATATATATATAATATATATATATATATATAAATATAATATATATAAATTATATATATTAATATATATTATATATTATAATCATATCAAAATATACTAATATATCAAGTCTCGTATTATAGCCTCTCATATATATATATTTGTATGAGTATTATTAACATATATATATTTATGTCATATTTATATTATATATAAAAGCCCATGGGATTAATCATTCAGTAACATTCTAGTGCAAAAGATTCGTGTGAAGCTCATGTATAATTGTCGTGGTTAAGTAACAGTTAAACCTATCTCAGGATTTATCGTGATTTCAATAGTCTCGGTGGATTAGTTGACCTGCTCTTATAACATTTGCTAGGATTATTGTAAATTGGATTCAACGTGTCAGCAAATTGCCAGATACCACTAGATAATCGGAAATGAAATGATAATCGGAAATGTTTCATTGTATTTGTCTTATTATTTTCTAGTATTTAATTGAGCTTACACGTTGTTATATTGCTAAGTATAACACTTATGATAATTGTGGAACGTTACACACTGACCACAATGTTAGAAATGTAACCATCTTGTATTTGTCATTATTATTATTATATAGTAACTAATTGCAGTCCAGTTGGCTTTTTTT
>NC_051394.1:8205147-8224396 GCF_015228065.2 Penaeus monodon | reverse complement strand
TCTTTGTGTGTGTATATTATACACACAAAAGTAACGTCTACAGGACATCACGGAGACACACGACACGAGCACACCAACCCAACCCCCACACCACAAAGTATGTATGTTTTAGTTACTTTTACCTTGGAGATTCGTCTGTGGTGTGATTATGTGTGTGTGTTGTGTGTGTATGTGTGTGTGTGTGTGGGTGTGTGTGGTGTGTGTGTGTGTGTGTGTGTGTGTGTGTGTGTGTGTGTGTGGTGTGTGTGTGTGTGTGTGTGTGTGTGTGTGTGTGTGTGTGTGTGTTGTGTGTGTGTGTGTGTGTCTGCACATGTGCTTCGTGTATGTGTGTAGCTGTACGTGTGTGTGTATGTGTTTGTGTGTGTGTATGTGTGTGGTGTGTGTGTGTGTGTGTACGTCTGCTTTGTGTATGTGTGTAGCTGTACGTCTGTTTCCTGTATGTATATATGTGCATGTGTGTATGCGCGCGTGCGCGTGCGTGTATGTGTGTGTATATATACACACACACAAGAACGCATACAGACACACACGCACGCACACACGCACGCACACCACACACACACACACACACACACACACACACACACACACACACACACACACACACACACACACACACACACACACACAGTATGTAGTCTTTAAAAGCGCAAGATCAAGTTGAGTGGCGGAGGATGGTGGAGAGGTCCACGGCTGCTCAAATATGAGCATACCGTTATTGATGATGATACTGTATGTATATATAAAAAAATACTGTATGTGTGTTTGTCGTATGTTGGCTATTGGCTATTTCTGTAGTTTGATACATTTAATGGTTAAACTGTTCACATTTTCAGAATAGATGTTTACGAAATAAAAACCCGTTTTTTTTCTTCTTCTTTTTCTTCTAAGTGCCTTGTCCTTTCAGGGCGGTGGCGATCATGGTTTTCCATCCCGTTCTGTCTGTTGACAACTTTAGCAGTTCTAAGTCACTTCTGCCCATATTGAGATCTTTGTTCAAGCTGGTGATGAACTTCTGCCTTTGTCTACCCCTGCTTCTCTTTCCTGTTAACAC
The DNA here is from genome assembly GCF_015228065.2 of Penaeus monodon. Classification (NCBI taxonomy): domain Eukaryota; kingdom Metazoa; phylum Arthropoda; class Malacostraca; order Decapoda; family Penaeidae; genus Penaeus; species Penaeus monodon. The sequence goes on along the minus strand of NC_051394.1, from coordinate 8,223,342 downwards.
TAAGTTTTCCAACCTTTTACATTGGAAAACTTAGTGTTAACAGGAAAGATAGAAGGAAAGAGAAGCAGGGGTAGACAAAGGCAGAAATTGCATCTGTCTTTTCCTGATAACTTTCATCAAGGTCTTTAATCCTGCTCTTCTTAAAACTTCTTCTAGAAATCTTTCTGTCATGAAATCCGAGCATTCTTCTGAGGAACCACATTCTACTGATTTTATCTTTCTTCATATTTTCATTGCCTGTCCAGCATCACACCATAAAGCAAAACTGACCACACGTAACATTCAACACTCTAACTTTGTTTTTACCTTTAACTGTCTGTCTTAAAGACAGCATCATCTTGTGAAGACTTCCTTTGCCATACCAATTCTTTTCTTATTCAGTTACACTTTTCCCTTTTTGATGTATAAAACTCCCCAAGTATGTGTTTTGAAAAAGGGGCTCTTTAAATTATGTCCTGTGGAGTTCACTTTTCACTTGCTCCAGGTTTTTTGCAAAAGCGCTAGAATACGATTTTTTTGGGGTTATTTTGGAACGAGCCCTGGTGTAATGTTTTTGAAATTTTCATTTATTTTTTTTGAACTCCAAACCCCTTAGTTTTTTTACCAAAACTCTATTGTATGTTTTTCGGCCCCTTAGCGTTACCTTTTTTCTTCATAAAGGTACTGTATTTTTTTCCTGCATTATGCTTGGCCATTATTTCTTTCCTGATGACGGGCCTCCCCTTTTTCTCTTAAAACAGTTCACGAGTCGTCGTGGGAGCACGCTCCGCCGTGTTTTAAAATTTTTTAGAGAGAATGATTACCTAAAAAGGTAACCCGGCACTCTCCGGGGAAAAGGGAAAATGGGGCCCTACACTATCACCCCAAAGACATCAAGCATAAAAGCTGCAAAAAAGTATCATAGGACCACGGCGGAAAAACATAAACCCTACCTTTAAAAAAAAAAAAAAAATGCTTGGGCCTCATTTTTTCCTGATGACAGGCCTTCCCCTCTTTCATTTTTTAAACATTTCACGAGGGACCTACCCTTTGGGAGATATTTCTTTCCCCGGGAGTATACTTCCTTTTTGCTTTTGCCCCCCCATTTTGAAATGACATTCCATCCCAATTTTTCCCTTGATTTTTTGAAGCATTTCTGCCCCCTTATTCTTTAAGCTCTAACTTGCTACATTTGCGTTGGCCATTTTTTCTTTTTCCCTCGCTTTTTTTTTAATGCTTTCTTTTTTTTGTTTTTTTCTATATTTTCTGCTTCGTAGCCCTTCTTCTACCCTAGTCAAGTTTCTGCTGTACCCCTTTGTTGTTTCCCCTTTTTTTCTTCTTGGCAAAAAACCTCTCTCACCTCAATAATGGGTCTGAAAAAAAAAACCCCAAGCCGGTGTTTCCTTTTACGCTCCCATGCAATAGCGATTTTAAATTCACCAAACTGTTCTTCATTTTGGATTATGTTGATTTCCCCCCAACCCTCAAGTTTTGATTTTCCTTGGGTTTTTTTTATTTTTCCAGCTTAACCTGCAGATGGCAAACTAGAGTACTATCATGGCACAATCTGCTCCGGGGTCCCCTTTTACTGTGAAATGCTTTCCTAACCCTCTGTTTAACTGTTATGTAATCGAGTTGTTTGCGACTTCTATCCCCTGGATTCCCCCATGTGTAAAACCTTTTTTGGAGGGTTTTGGGAAAACCAGGTATTAATCACTTGGATTTTTTCCTGAACCATTAAAACCCACTTTTCCTCTCCTTTTTCGGTCCAAACCCATGGGTCCAACAATTTTTCCCCTTATTTTCCTTTTCCTCCCACTTCAATTTCCCGATTAAAATTCCCCCTGTGATTTACATTTTTTTTCTTCCCTTCTCAACCCTTGTAGTTTCCCTCAATTTTTCATCTGTATGCTCGTGTTGGGATATACCTAAATGAGGATAGATTAAAAAGTTGCCTTTCATTTTACCAACACGATTTTTCCGAATCCCAGAATCCATCACACTCTTTGTTTTCTTTGTCCATATTACCCCTACACCATGTTTGACATCTTTCGCCTCCTGAAATATCTTGTCTCACTAATTATTTTCTGCTCCTGTCCTTCCTTTTATTTTATCCCTAGTATGAATCTTTAATCGATAAATTTCTTTTTTTACATTCTCTATTTTTTCCCTCATTGTTTTTACATTCCCCTTTTCCCATTCTCAAGGGTTTTTTTAAACACGCTTGATGACGGTCTGGTGTCACTTTCTCTGACAATGAAAACCAGGCGAGGGTTTTCCTCCAAAAAAAACTTTTAGGGAAAATTAAAAACCACGTTTCTGGTTTTTTCAGCAGGGGGTTACTTTTCCTTCTGCCAAAAATTTTAAGGATTTACCATCTCCTTCTTGATTTTTTCCCTAATTTAGTTAGCGTTGACTTCTAGGCGCGATTCTTTTGAAGCCAGTACGACATTCGCCCTGCCTTCTAAACCAAAATGTTTCCCCTTAACCCGGGAAGGGGCAGCAAAAACAAAAACCCCCGGGATCTAAGCCAGAATTTCTATGGCCCCGGGGTAATGGATTTCCGTGATTTTTTTGGCAATTTAGAGCGCTGGTTTGCCTTTTCCCCTTCCCCCCGGGTTTTTTATCGAGTCACCATCCTTTATCCCGGGGTTGGGGCCCCGGCATGATTGAATGGCTACCCACCATGGCCAGGGGGGCAATCGAGGGGGTTTCCCTTGCCCAGGGAAAAAACGCGCCCGGTGACTCAAACCCTCGAATTTTAGATTGGCTTCTGACAGTTTGAGCCGAGGCTCAACCCCCGGCCCCCGAGCGTCATTGTAAAAGTAAAAAAATTTTTTTCTGACTGCTTTAAAGGCATGCATTCTGGGAAAAAATAAAAGGCCCTCAGTTTTCATATGGGCGAGATGAAAAAAATTAAAAAAAATTTTTAATAGCCACGAGTAAAAACTTTTATAATTTAAAAATTAGATTTTGCGTAAGTTTGTTATTTTCCAGAATTTTGGGCAAAGGTAGTTTGGAAGCAATTAAGTTAAGAAGTCAACTTCTAAATCTACTTAAAACCTCATTTTTTAACACTAAACTGCTTAAATTTTCAAATTTTGAAAGGTATGAGTGACAATGAATACTTCACAATGCACATGTATCGACAGTTTCCAATTAACTTTTTTCAAAATATGAAAATGTAATCAAAACCAGTCAAAAAAATCTTTGTTAGTGTGAAGTTAACTTTCTTTAACACCTTTTCTATATTTGCCACAACGAAAAACCTTTTCATAATACGTTGGGTTTTTCATTTTTAATGATCATGGGAAAGTGACTCCAAAAAGTGCCGGGGCCAAAAAAATTTAGAAACCAGCAAAGCCCATCTTTCATAAAACATGTTTTTTTACAAGTTAGCGATTACGTACATTAAAAGGGGAAAATATCGGGGTTTTTAAAAAAAAACAAACGATTTAAAATCAAACAAAGCAAGGAAAAAGAAACATTTGATTAATGTTTTTTAATCACGATAAAAAAATGCACATTTCGTAGGGGAATTTTTTGGGTCGGCCATACTTTGGGAAAGGGAAACAAAAATTTGTGGAGTCGTCGCTCGGTTTTTCGGTCCTCCTCGGGGCCTTTTGCGACTGGTCGGGACAACTGAGGGATTGGGTGGGGAACTCAGGAGCCAGGAGGTGGCCCCGGGGCTAAAAAGCCTTTCTCGTCAGCCACGAAGGGACATGGATTTAGTCCCTCGGGAGCAGGTACCTATAAAAGTTTTTAAAAAAAAACAAGTATTTAGATGAAAAATAAAATATCAGCACAAAAATAAACCAAATAACCCTTATGTTGAAAAAAAAAAGGTTCCCGAGTATTCTCCCCCTTGATCACGGTCCTCGTCGCCGTCAGGGGATCCGACTGGGAAAGTGTGCCGTTTGGGAGCTTCGAAGTCGAAGTTTAAATTCCATCTTTCCCCATGGACCGGTCGTCCTTAGGATTGGCACGAAATCGCGCTCTCACTGGACGCACCAGGAGCGCCCCTAGCTGTACTGAGGAGCGGGGGACGGCCACGGCGGCCACACAGGCGGGATCAGCGTCAAAAAATTGGTTTTAAATTAAAAATTACAAAAAGTTTTTCATAAGTTCAATAATCACCAGACGAAATCTTTGAGGTTAAGAGTTTAAAGGCTTTTTGCTTAACCAGTCACTTTAGAGAAATTTGAAAAAAAAAAAATTTTCGTATTAAAAAACCCGTCTTTAAAATACACAAAACATTTTGGGGAAATTTTGTTTTCACTTTTCGAAAATTTATGCGTGATTTTTGGGCTGGAACTGTGCGTGCCTCCAAACTGCCGCCTTTTAACCTCAAAGCGTCGACAAACTCTAGAGATTGCCGTGACGTTTTGTAGATGGGTTTCTGCGGCTTAATCTTTGAAAAAAAGTTTGGAGGACATTTTTTTATCATATATAAATGTATTCATATGTTTAAGCACTTTTTTGTATTTCACAGAAAATGATGTTTTTATATGTATGTATGAACATGTATAAAACTATATGTCCAATTTTATAGTATTTTATTATATATGTTTGTGGGTTTCGGTGAAATCATTAAAATAATACATAGAATATACATATAATATATATATATAGTATTATGAATATATATATATATATAATATATAATTTTAAATTTTAAATAATATATTATTTTTTTTTTTTTTTTTTTTTTTTTTTTTTTTTGAAAAAGGGTTTATTTTGGCCGCCTTTTTTTTTTACACATGATAATGTTATCTAGGGGTTTGATTACCAAAATTATGAAAAAAAAGCGCGCGTGCTTTTTTTTTAATTTTGAAAAAAAAAAAAAAAAAAAAAAAATAAATTTTTTTCAAAACGACACAATATTGTATATATTATATATAATTTTATAATATTTTTTTATAAAATTTTTATTTTTTAAAAAAATTTTTGTCTGCGGGTACCCTTTAACAAAAACACACGCATTATAAGAAGAAACCAACCCCCACCCACCAAAAACAACCACAAACAAACAACCCCAAAAAAAAAACAAAACAAAAAATAAATTATTTTTTCTTTTACGGTATTTTGTTACCCCCCCCACCGCATATATTAATTATTTTATTTTATGTTTAATATATTATATTTTTTTACAATCTTTATTTTTAGGGAAATATTTTTATTTTATTTTTAACAATATTGGGTGGTTTGGGTGGGTTTTTAGGAACGATTTAATCCGAAGGAAAAATACTGAATAATAATTTTAACTATTTATATTATTTTATTTTATGTTTTTTGGTATGTGTTGTTTGGGGGTTTAATTTTTATAAAATACTCCCAAAATATTATACCTTTTTTAAATACTTTTTACACACAACCACAAAAAAAAAATTTGGAAAAGGGAAAAATTAGAAAAAGGGGGTAGGGCGTTCCCCACCCAAAAACCCAAAACAACCAAAAAAGGGCAACTTAATTTTTTTTTATAAATTATATTAAATTAATACTTTAGTATTTTTATTTTTAAAAAACGAAAGAAAAAACACTGTTTTTCTTTTACCTATTCGCTTTGGGTGTAAATGATAAAAATAGTTTTAGGTTTAATTTCATAAACTTGGGGGAAAAAAGTGAACGTGTTAAATTTAGGGTAATTCTTTCCTTTTTAAAAAAAGGGTTGGCAGAAATGTGCTTCCTCAGTTTTCTTTAGATTTTGGGGGGATTCCGAAAAACCCCAAAACCCCACCGTTATTCAAACCCAAATAAAACTTAATCTGATATGTTTTAAATGTTTTTAAAAATTTGTAATATTTAAAAAAATTTATATATTAAAATAAGGGGAGTTTAAAAATAAATAAGGAAAAAAGGAAGGGGGGAAACATTTTGGGGATAAAAAATTTTAAATAACAAAAATCACTTTCGGAATTTTTTGGGGCGGAAAAGTTTTTGGGGAGCCGAAATTTCTCGGAGTCGTCGTCGGTTCGGTTCCTCGGCGGGGTTTTTTGGGTTTCCCAAAAAATGAATTGGGTAAATAACATGGCAGGTTTACCCCTGGGGCTTAAGGCGTTTTCCGGGGACCCGAAAAAGGGGACTGGATTTTGTGATCGGGGCTTTTTATGTCAAAGAAAAAAACAAATAGTAAAATAAAAAGAAAAATATTCAGGCCAAAAACCAAATAAAACCCGAAAATAAAAGGTTAGATATTTTCCCCGGATACAGGTTTTGCTGGAACCCCGGGGAGGGAATGATCCTTTCAGCTTAATCAAAGTTGTTTAAAGTTCCATCCCCTGGAGGGCGTCCTTGGGATGGCCGTTCGGCCTCACTGGACCGAGACGGGACGCCAAAGGATGGGGGGGGACCAGGGGCCAAAGGCAGGTTAGCTTTGTGTTTTTTAAGCTTTTTTCGGAACAACGAATTTTTTCATCCACAACCCACCCAAAAAAAATTTTTAATAAACAAAATAATTAAAAAAATAAAAATAAAAAATTTAAAAAAAATAATTAAAATAAATTATCTAATATATATAAATCACCAGAGAAATATTCCAGAAAAATCAAGTATCATTTTAAGGCCAGTTCTGAAAAACACCACAAATATCTAAACTGAACACACTTGATTCACTTTTCGAAATTTATGTGAGAGTTTGGACTGGAATAGGCAGTGCTTTTCCAACTGCCTGCCCTTTTTTTTTAATCAAAGCGCGGACAAGCTTAATGACCTTGGCCTGCGTTTTGTAAAGGCTTTCTGCGGCTTAATTCGAAGAAAAATTTTAACATTTTAATGAAACAGATTTAAAATTTAAGATTTATGGGAAAAAAAAGGACACGAAAAAATATGTTATTAAAAATTAATATGGGGGGTTGGGTTTTTTTGCGTATATGTGTATTATGTGTGGGGGCGGTACCCCAATTATATACAAAATTACACCCAAATAAAAGTATTTCAATTATTTTTTTCCCCCATTTTCATGAAAACTACTAGGTTTTTAAAAATTTTTTAACTAAAGCATAAAACCCGTGTGTGGTTTTCGGTGGTTTTAAAAAGGGGGGGTGGGTGTGTATACCTACCCCAAAAAGGGTAATTAAAAATTTTTTTTTATATTTTATAATTTAATTTAGAATTTTTATATAAATAAAGAGAATATATAATATAGGATATATAAAATTTTTTAGTATATTATATTATATTTTAATATATATATTGAATTTGAATATAAAATATAGTTAATATAATTTATATTTTTATAATAAAAAATTATTTAAAAAAATTTTAATTAAAATTATAAAAAAAAATTAAATATATTTAGATTTGATAAAAAAAAATTTTTTAATACACATTATTATTAATTATTAATTTATAAATCATTTAATTCCCCTTTTTATAAAAAATTAAATTAAAATTTTTTTATTTTCATCCAATTCCAAAAGTTTTAAAATTTTTTAAAATTTAAAAATTTTTTTTATATTTTTTAAAAAAAATACAATATCTATATTTTTATATTAATATTAAAAATATTATTTTAAATATAATATTGGTATATATAATTTTTTTCTTTTATAAATAAAAATTTTATACTAAAATATAAAAATATAAATAAAATGGTTTTATAAAGGTTTTGGGTTCCCCTTCTTGGGGGCCGCCTGGCACACATTAAACTTTAATTGTTTTTTTCCCTGTGGGGTTTTCTTTGGGTTTTAGGGGGCCCCCGGGTAGGGGCCCAGTTCCTTTCCCCCCCGTTTTATTTAGTGCCCTTTTTCCCCCTTTTTAGGTTTTTATTTTTATTTAATCCCCTTTGGGAAAAACACTTAAAATTGGGTGGCTTGGGCCCCCAAAAATGGGCTGGTAACCAATAAGGGGAATTTCCCCCAAAGGGGGAAAAAACCGGGGGTTGGTAAATTTAATTTCCCCCGATTAAATTTTTTAAAGGCCTTTAAAACCGGGGTTTTTTAAATTTCCCCCCGCGGGTTTAAACGAAAAATTTCCTTTTAAAAGATTAATTTTTATTAAATTTAAAATTTTTTTAAATTTTTTTCCGCCCCGGTTTTTTTTTTTATCAGAATCTTAAGGAACTATTGGAAACTGGCCGGCCCCAATGGCTAAGGCAAGGGAATCGAGGTTTTAAAGGGTTTATTACCGGGCCCGCGGCCCTTTCTCCCCTTCGGAAAATTAGATTGCCTTTTGCCCCTTTGGGGGGGCCAAAAAAAGGCCCCCCGCCTTTTGGGAACCCGGGTAATATAGGGAAAATTAAAATTTTATAAATAAAGGATCTTTTAAAATCTGGTATATATATTAATAATTAAACATTAAAAATTTTTAAAATATTACTTGTTAATTTTTAAGAAATGAACCCCAAAAATTTAAAAGAAAATTATATACATATAATTTTATTGGTATTCTATATAAAATTAAAAAATATAATTATAATATTTATTATATATATTACTAAATTTTTGTGTTGGGGTTTTTTGGTGGTGTGTGTGGGGGTGTGTGGGTGTGGGGCGTGTGTGTGTGTGTGTGTTTGTGTTTGTTTTTTGGTTGCCGTTTTTCTGTGTGAGGGGCGTTTTACTATTAAAAACCCAAACCACAAATTTTTTTGTTTTTTTAACATGCCCCCAAAACACACACACAAAACACACACACAACACAACCCCAAACCCCACATTATTTATGATTGTATATATTATTTTTTCTTTATTATAATGCCTATACCCTATAATTTTGTTATATGTATTTTTTTAAAATATTATAATTATAAAAATATATATTAAAATATATATATTAATTTTAATTAAATTTTGTGGTGTGGGGGGGGTGGGTGTGTGGTGTGTGTATGTTTGGGGATTAGGTTGTGTTGTACAAGTGGGACATATATCAATATACTCTAATTTATCCCATCATATAAATTAAAAGCTTCAAAAACACCAACCCCACCCAAAACCACACACCCCACACACCACACCACACACACACCATAAAACACACCACACAAAAACCCCCAAAACACGAGGAGAGGGAGGAGGGAGTTGGAAAGAAAAAGAATTTAGAAGGGAAAAAAAGGCCCTGTCTGATCCTCTGCAGCCCGGGGGGTTATTTCCCAAATTCAGCATTAAAAAAAAAAAAAAATTTAAGTCCCTTTTGGGTTTTTAAAAAAAGTTAGTTTAAAAAGTTAAAATGTGGCTTTATGGGCACTGTTTATTTTGCCCTTAAAAACCCTAAAAAAAAAACACTAAAGCTTTTTCATGATATTTCCGCCCCTCGGGCTTTGGTGGGATGATCAATTAAAAAAGGGTTTTTTGGTTTAATTTTAATGTACATTTGTTTTCCAAAAAGTTTAACTGTTTTAAAAGGGTTAATGTTCAAATACGGTGAAATTGTTTTAAATCGAACCTAAACAAATACAGAAAAAGTGAAAAATGTTGTTAGGAAAATTTTTTTTGTATTTTTTTAAAATAAAATTTTAAAAACCCCACAGACGCCCCACCCCACAAAAACGAAAACACATTCAGTTTTTTATACCCCCCAATTCGGGAAAAAAAAATTAATCTGCTAGGTATGTCTTTTTACAAAAGCCATAACTTATCGTGCCCTTTTTAGTAAAAAAAAATATTTAGGTTTTTTTAAAATAAAGAAAATCGATTTTTAAAAACATTAAAGGGAAAAAAGGTAAGGAAACCCTTTTTGTATGGATCGTTTTTTTAAACAAAGAAAAATAAATAAAATATTTCGTATTGAATTTTGTTGGGTCGGGTAATCTGGGAAAAGGGGGGAAAAAAACGTCGGGGTCGTCCCCTGCGGTTTTCGGTCCTCCTCGGGCGGCCTTTGCGATTGGGCGAGGAGAAACTGAGGGATTGGGTTTGGGGAACTCGGGAAACGCGGGGGTGAGCGCCCTGGGGGTGGGAAACCGTTTTTCTCAGCCACGGGAAAAGGGCATGGGGTTTCGTGCGTCAAAACAGTGTACCTGAAAAAAAAAAATAAAGTTACAAACTTTTTTGATACTTTAAAAGGAAAAAAAATTCAAAACGAAAAAAAATTAAAAGCCCGGGATGGGGTGGGAAAAATGGGAAAAAAGTTTCTCCACGAGTATTCTCCCCTTTTATCCCCCAGCATTCATTTGCCCCTGGGGGATCCCCTGGGAGAAGCTGATGCCGTTTGGGAGCTTTTAATTCGAAGGGTTTTAAGTTTTCCCTCTTCCCCGTGGACGCGGGTTTGTCCTTGAGGATTGGCACGAATTTGCGCTCCTCACGGGAAAAAAGACGAAGGGGCCATAGCGGGATTGGGGGGGCGGCGGGCGGGAAAAGGGGGCCACACAGGGGGAGGGATGCTGTTAAAGAATTTAATGCTTATGGAAATTTAATTTTTGGGTTAAAAATGAAAGGGTTTCGACTTTTAAAAAAAATCAACTAACAGAAAATTTCCCCGACTTAAAAGATTATTCCCACTTAAACCAAAAAAAAATAGAAAAAAAGAAAATCTAATGAAAAAATATTCCCCAAACAGCATACCACATGAAATTTGAAAAGCTACTTTTTTTCCTTACAAACCCTTTATGTTTTAGTGATTTGGGTGGAAAATAGGGGTTAAATTTTCTTGTAGCTGCCTGCCCCTTTTTCCTGTTTGCACCAGGGATGGGTTTTAAAGGGCCTTGGGGCCCTGCCATTTATAGTAAAAGGCCCCTTTTGGTAAAACCCGGGTTCACCTTTTCAGGAGGAAAAATTAAAAACAACACACACACAAAAACAACACACACACACACCTAAAAAAAAAATATGTTAAAGCATAAAACATATTTGCATATAAAAAGTATTTGTGAATACACACCCTTATAACCCCATTTAAAAGCTACATATGTAACCTATATAAAACATAAAAAGGGTCATACAAATGCACATGTATTATACATTTTAAGGGGTTCATTATAGGCCTTAAATGAAATATTTTATTTTATGCCTTATTATTAGGGAGTTTTTTACGGGGAAAATTTTTACCTTTTTTTTTTTTTTTTTTTTTAAAATTTTTTATTTTTTACCCGTGGGTATGCTTATCTTGGAATGGTTGGGGGAAAGAGGTGGTTTTCCCCAAGGGAAAAAGGGGGGTTATAACCCCCCAACCCAACCCCACACCCCAATTCCCACCCACCACACCCAAACCATTTTCGTGGTTTATTCCTTTGGGGTTTTTTCGAACAACCATTTTCCCCCAAAAAAATTATTGGCCCCCCAAAAAATTTGGTGCACAATAACCCCAATAAACACCCTTTACAACCCCACCAACCCACACACCACCCAACCAAACCCCCCAAAACAATATTATTTAAAATTATATATTTTTATTTTAAAATTTTATATTAAAATTTTATATAAACATATTAAAATTTTTATAAATTTAAAATTATATGTAAATTTTTATTTTTTACAAAATTAAAAATAAAATAAAATTTAAAAATTAAAAAAAATTTATTATATTTATAAAAAAAAATATATAAAAGTAAACCAAAAAACACAACAAGCCCCCCCAAAACCCCCCCCAAAAAAAAAACAAAAAAAAAAACTTGTATTATTTATTATATATTAAATATATTTTTAAAATTTTTAAAATATTATAAACAGTACATACACGCGCAAACCACTTAGGGGCGACACGCACACCCACTTTAAAACTCATTCACACACACCCCCACCACCAAAACACACCACCCACACCACACACACACCAACCCTTGGTTTTATATTTTATATACCCTTTCATAATAAAAACATTTGTATAAAAACCCCCACACAACAACCCCCACCACACCCCACACACACACCCCCCACACACACACACCAAAAACACACCAAAAAAAATATTTATTTTATATTTTTTTAAAATTTTTATATATTATAAAAAAAAATAATTTATATAAAATCAAAAAAATATAAAATTTTTAATATAAAAATATTTGTTTTTTTATGTGTGTGTGTGTGAGGGGAAAAGAAATGGGGTGGGAGTGTGATTGGCCCTCTATTTACCGTAAAATGGTTATATATACCCCATAAACACACATAACATTTATATGGGGACTATTTTACATATATAAAAACCAAAATACGTCTTGTTAAATTTCTAAGCCCCCCCCCCCCCAAAAACACGCACACGTACCCCGCACCCCCACACAATAAAAACAAAATTTTCTCCACACATATATTAAATTTTTTTTATACATAAAAAAGTATAAAAAATACATATATATTTACTGAGAAAAAAACACAAAAACAACCAACCCTCCCTATTTCACTAAAACCCAAATATATTTGGCACATGCACACACCCACAAAAGGGAAAAAGGGGGGGGAAAGGGGGGGAAAAAAAAAGAGTTAAAAGGGGAAAAAAGGGAAAAAAAAACCTCGCTAGTCGGTTTTTTTATCCCCAAAACCCCACGACCCTTACTGCCCGGGGTGTGTTTTTCTCAAATCCCCTCATTGCCACAGAAAAGTGAAAGGGAAACTTTGGGCTCCATTTGGGTATAAAAGGGGAGTGGGCTCGATTTAAATTTTACAGGTAAAATTTGTACCAAAATATTTTTTTTTTTTTTTTTTTTTTTTTTTAAATTTTCTGGCTTTTAAAGGCATTTTAAAATGTTATATTCCTTTCTGGGCAAAAAGTGAAAAAAAACTTTTTTATTTTAGTAGAATGTATCTTATTTTTTAATTCTCTTGGGTTTCGATTTCTCCGGAAATTTAAAATTGATGAATACACAGGCCCGCGGGGCAACTATTTATTCATGTTATTTTCATTAATTAATATAATCGTAGCCCTTTTTTTACTTTTTATTATGAAAAAATTATTAACATTTTAAAGCTGAATAAGGTTTTCCCCACACCCCAAAAGAAACTACCCCCATAAAAATTTCAACTTTAATTTTTCAACAGCCCATTGAAAATTTTTTTGATGTTTATCGTTGTTATCTCTCTGGGTTTACTTTCGATTCTTTAAAAGCGAACATTACTATTACCCTTTTTGTAGGTTGTTTAAAAAATCAGTTGGGTTTTTTTTATCTCACTTAAGTTTTTTATAGCTAAATTTTAATTCTAGGTTTTTCAAAAGGGAGCAATAAAAAACCCTGGTTTTTTTCTGACATTCACGGGTGTAAAGTGGGCAAAACGTTCCCGCACGATTAAAGATTAACTTGGGGAAAATTTTTGTAAATCAAACTTATTTTGTAAAAAAAAGGGCTTTTCCCCATTTTGAATATATATATATTATATTAAATATATATTAAAATATTTCTTTTTTAATATATATATATTTTAATTTTTAGTTTAGAAAAAATTTTAATATATCTGTGTTTTTTTTTTTTTGTTTTTGTTTTTGTGGTTTGGGGGTGATAAGGAATATTATTTTGGTATTTCATTAAAAACAAAACAATTATATATATATGTGTGTTGATGGTGATGATTTGCATTTTCAGTAAAAAATTTTATGGGTTTTTTTTTTTTCCCAAAAAACCCTGTTTTAATTTAAAAAAAATCAAAACCCGGGGGGGAAACCACTATTAAAAAGTACTCTTCACTCTTTAAAAAAGGAAAAGGGGAAATTTTACATTCTTGGGGTTTTTACATTTCAACTACAAAAATTTTATAGAAAGCATAAAAGAAATTAAAAAAAAAAATTCATTCCCTGGTTTTTTTTAAAAACAATAGATTAAATAAATACATCTCTTCATTGAGATTTTTTTAAAAGGGGGCGACCAAAAATATCCGGATACTTTATCGGAAATCGTCGCTGCGGGGGGGCGGTTGGGTTCCTCCTCGGGGGGCCCCTTTGGGGGTCTGGTCGAGGGCGAACCTTTAGGGGTTGGGTTTGGGGGAATCGGACCACTGGGGGTGGGGGGCCCTGGGGCGGGAAACCGTTTTCGTCGCCCACGAAAGAAAAAGTTTGGGCGGGGTACCCTTAGGGAGGGGTAGCTGTAAAAATTTGATGGGCTTAAAACAGCGCTTAGGGTTAAACAGGGAAAATTGTGATTAAAGTGTTAAAAGGGGACTCTAAGAAGCATAGATGCGGAAAATTTTTTTAACTTTTCTGGCTGGCTAAATGGGCACATACAAAATTTTTGTGTGGTTGTCCTCGTTTGTTCCTTTTACCCTCTGGAATGTAACCCGCTAAAGGGGCAGTGCCCCTCTGATTTTATGTATAAAATTTACATTGTTCCCTTCGTTTTAATAAAGGAAGGGGAAAAAGGGAAAAAGTTTTAAGAATTTATTTCCCAAAAACTCAAAGTATTTGCCAGCCCCTTTAAACCCAGCGTCCCTTTACGCCGTCGGGGGATCCCGGCCCGGGGGAAGCGGGGTGGCCGGGGCAAACTTTGAAATCGAAGTTGAAAATTCCATTTTTCCTCGTTGGGGCGCGCTCGTCCTTGAGGTTGGAACCCAAAATCTTTACTGGGCGTTTGACGGGAGGGGCCCTAGCTGTAAAGGGGGAGGGGGGCGACGGCCACGGGGACCACGCATGCAAATAAACTGTGTGAATAAAATTTTAAAGGTAGATGGGCCCCGGGGTTTTTAAACCCGGGCTTCCACCTGTTTCCCAAAAAAAAATATTCCCAAAAAAAGCTTCCACAAAGTTTTAAAAGAAAATACTGGGGTTTTAAAATGTAAAAATATTTAAACGTGGCTTTTTTCCCAAATCCTCTCGCTGGTATTTCGTGGCGAAATTTTGATGTTGGAATTCGGGTTAAACAAACCCGGGCGATTCCCAAAATCAATTAAATATTCGGCAAAACGAACAGGATTGGCCCGTGGTAACCATTCCAACCCGGAAACCCCCATTTAGACCCCAAAAAAGGGTTCGTTTTTACAAAAAGCAGTTTCGGGGGAACACTTCACTTCGAGCTTACTTGGGGCGAGTAGTTTTAGAAGATTTCTTCGTTTTTTCAAAAATCTGTTTTTTTTTTAAAACCATGGTACATCATGCAAAAAAAAACCCCCTTGGGTTAGCTCTGACCTTTATTCCGGGTACCTTTCCCGGGGCACCTTTATTGCCCCCCTCAAAAAAAAAAAAGCAGTAATAAAAAAATAAAATTTTAGGTAAAATGCATGGATAGGAAAAAATGTTTTTTTTTCCCTTTTCCAAATTTCCTGCTGTTTTATCTTTTAAAGTATCAGTTTAAATTTCATAGCTCTGATTTTAGGCAAAAAATTTTCTCCTTTGTGTTTAAAAAACATATATAATTTTTGAAACTGTCCCAAAAGCGATCACGGTTTTATTTAAAAGCTTTGTTGGGGGTTGGGTTTTTTATTTTATTAAACATAATGTTTATATTTAAAAAATTTCGTAAAAGGGTTTCAGGTAAAATTATGTCGTTCCCTCACTGTTTTAAAAAATATTTTTTTCTATATCATAGGGTGTAGCCCGGGTTCGAGATATTTTAAAACCCCCCATATATGTTTTTTCCCCTGGGATTTTTGTGAATATTTTTAGTACAGATGGCTGCCCCTGTTTCTCAAACCACAAAGGGGTTTATCAGTAGGGCCCTTTTAAAAGAAACCCTTTTTTCCCCAAACCTTGGTTTGGGTGGAAAATTTTTTTTTTCTTTTTTAAAACAGTTGATATCGATAATTTGTTATTATTATTGATGTTTTCATTATTAAGTTTTTTATTAATATCCAAAAATATCGGTAATGTTATTATTTTTACTGAATTTTTTTAATTATTAAGGGGTTTTTTTAATATCTTTTAAGCCAAAGAAATGAGGCAAAAAAACCCTTTCCCAAAACCCATGAAAAAGGGGAAAAAATGAAAAAGGTAGGACTAATAACTGGGTTTTTTTGGTGGGGTAAGCACTTGTAGGGCCCTCTATGTGTAAAACAATCAGGGGAATTTTCTTACCGTGGGATGGCATGTATCCTTGCCATACTTTTTGGGTTGGGTTTTAAAAAAGGGGTTTCAGAGCAACCCGAAGGAAAATGAGACAATCGTTAAAATTTCAACAAAAAGGGAAAAAAAAGGGGTTCTTTAAAAGTAAATTGCCCGTCTTTATTTCATTTCTTCTGTAATTAAAAAAATATCTTTTTTTATGTTTTTTTAAAAAAGGGCCTTTTTGGGTTTTTTTTTTAAAAAAAATTCAATTATTTTTCAGCTTTACATAATGATTTTTTCTTTTAATTTTTTTTTTTTTTTTATTTTTTTTTTTCAAAAACTTTTTTTAAAAATTTTTTTTTCTTTTTATGGGGCTCGCTGAAAAAATTAAAATTTTCCCCGTATTTTTTAAATTACCTTTTCCTGTTTCTATATTTAAAAAGAAATAACCCCCTTTTTTTGTGCGGTTTTTTGGTATTAGTTTTGGGGGTTTTAGTTAAATATTTACATAAAAAAATTTTTTGTATTTTGGTCTTTGGGTAAAACCTGGGTATCGGAAGCTGTATATTTATCCTTTTATGGTTTCCATTCTTTTTGCATTCCAAACTTCCTTTTCCCCATTTTGAAAATTTTTTGAATAAGTAAAGGGGCTCTCTCTGTACAAAACACACCACAAACACCACCCAACACACACACACACACAAAACCCAAAAACACACCCCAAAACCCCCACACCCCCCACCATGTAGTGTGCCCTTCCTTTGGTAAGTGCAATTTTTTTTAATTTTCTTGATTTTTTTGGGTATGAAAGGAAAAGATCTTCCTTTCAGTTGTGGAATTTAAGGGAACCCTTAAAAAAACCAAAAGCTTCTAAAGAATAGTTTTATTTCAAAAAAAACAAAAAAAAAAAAAAAAAACATAAAGGAAAATTAAATTAATTTGCAAAATAAAAATTTTTTTTAAAAAAAAAAAAAAAATTTTGGGGGATTAGGAAAGGGTGTGAAAGGTTTGGGGTTTTTTTTCCCCAAAAAAAAAAAAAATTTTGTTTTAAAAATTTTATCTTTTTGTTTTTGATTAATTTTGGATTTTTTTTTTTTAAACCGGGGGGAATGTCCAGTTTGGTTTTGGGTTTACCGAAAAAACCGGAAAACCATTAAAAAATTTTTCTGCCCTTTTAAAATATTTTTTTTTTTTAAATTTTTTTTTTTTATTTTAACCAAATTTTTTCCCTTTTGGTAACCCCTTTAAAAAGTAAATTTTGGGGTTTTCCCCAAAATTTTTTTTTAAAAAAAACCCAGGGGAAAAATTTTTAAACCCGGAAAAATTCTTTTCTATTTTTGGAAATTTTTTCTTTTAAAAAATGAAAAATTTTTAAAATTTCCTTTTTAAACGTTTCCCCCAAGCCTTATTTTTTTGCCTCCCTTAAATATAAAAAAATTGGTTTTTTTAGAAATTTTTTTTTTCTTAAAAAACCAATTTTTTAAGGGGGTTTTAGCCTTTAGTCTTGGCCTTTTAATTTTTTAAATTTTAAGGCCCGGGTTTTTAAAAGAAAAAAAAATTATTTCTAAAAAAAAAATCATGTTTAAGAAGTTGGGGGAAGTATGGGGGCCTTTTATGGGTTTATTCAACTCCCGAGAAAAAAATTCCCCCCGTTTAAATTAAGAATTTTTTTTGGTTTTTTTGGGGGGGGAAGGAAAGGGGCCAGGGGGAATTTTGGGACCCCGGGGACATTTTTAATATGTGGAGCTTCCCTTTTAAAATTTTAAATTTTTTTGGTTTTGGTTTTTTAAAAACCAAATATTAGATAAGGTGGAAAATTCCTAAATAAAAAAGGAATACTCTTTTTGGCCCGAAGCGTTAGTTGGGGGACCAAAAACCGGAAGGGGCGTTGGGACTTTTTAATTGGGTAATTCCCCCCCCGAGGACGGGGGGCGTTTCCCCGGGGCCCTTTTCACTGGCGGCCAGGGAACCTAGGGGGGGTTTAGGGGAAAAGGGGGGCCCCCGGGCCCGGGGGGCCCCCCAAGGGGGTGTTCTTGTGAAAAAGGGAACGGATTTTAAAGCCGCAACCCTTTAGGGAAAACATTTAAAATTTTTGTTTTTTCTTTAAAAGGGGTTTTAAAATTTTAAAAAATTTTTAACCCCCAAAATCGAATCGCGTAAAGCTTATTTAAAAACTGGGGGAACCCCCGGGGGGGAAAAAAATAAACGGGTTGGGGGAATTTAAAAAACCCCCCTGGGGGGGCCCTTTTTAATAACCTGGGGCCCCGGTTTAAAAAAATAAAAACCAAAAAAAATTTGCCCCCTTTAGGGGAAGGGGCCTTTAAAAAGAGAAAAAAACCTTTAAAATGTTTAAAAATTTAACCTTCTGCAAAAAATTCCCCTTGGGGTTTT
>NC_051394.1:8188305-8205047 GCF_015228065.2 Penaeus monodon | reverse complement strand
GTATATATATATGTATATATTCTATATATATTATATAATAGTATATGAAATATGAAATATAATAATTCTGAATATATATGCAAATTTTATAATATCTATATATATATATATATATATGTATATATATATACATACATATATATATATATATATATATATATATATATATATATATATATGTACATATATACATATACACATATATATACGAACCAATCATGTTTAATATGCATTAGGTTAACATAAAAAGAAGAAATGGCAATGGGCAGGTCATACGAGTATATGTCGGAGAGAGGACGACAGATGGACAAAGGAAGTAACAGACTGCGCTATAGATAACATAAAGAGGCCAAGAGCCAGACCATTGACAAAATGGCGTGACGAAATAACGAAATATGGGGGCCAAGACTGGAAACAAAAATCGAAAGACATATAAGATTGGAAAAGATTGGGTGAAGCCTACGTTCAGCAGTGGATTGATTTAGGCTGATGATGATGATATATTTAAACATATACATAAATATATGCATACATAATGCAACTTTATTTCTGCAATAAAATATGAACAGACGCTACTATGAACAGACGCACTGATGTCATATCAAATGTTTACAAAAGTCAAATCAAATTTTTTTATATACTCGAATGATATATGCCACTGAGAATACTGGTATGCCTAAAATGCAACGTTCATTGAAAAACACAATTATTTTCTTATTCTATATAAAGGTATATTCACAGTGCTACTCCCTAAGATGCCTTGGATAGAGATTTTTAACGAAGTGAAATATTTTTCATATTTGTTTTTTTGTAGTTGTTTGTGAATGATTTGTTGTCACAAAAATATATGATGACTAGGATGATGGTGATAGCACTGTGATGATGATGATAAGGAGAAGTTGATATTGGTAGTGGTGAAGGTTATCATTAGTAATAGAACAATTAAATTTAATGCAATATTATTAAATCAAACACGAATTCTAACAAATAATATTAATATTTGGACATTTTGCATATGGAAGCTTAATAAGATACGATGTGGTAATAAGGAAATGCGGTAATATCGTTTTCATATCAGAGTAAGAAATACCATATAACAAATATTTCTTCTAACACAGCACCTTTTCTTTAATAGATCACTTTAATAGATCAAACCTGGAATTTCTATCTCAATAGATTCGCAATTCTTCATTTTCTCTCTTTCTCAACTTATAAATAGATACATAAATAAATAAACACACATATATATGTATGTGTGTGTAATATATATATAGAGAGAAACAGACGGACAGACAAACAGAAAGAGAGCGATATATATGGATAGACTGATATGTCTGCCTTTCCTAATCCATTACTATTTGAGAGGATTACGTTAATTTGTGTGAATACTACATAAAGACTGTCTAAGAAAAAATAAACTTGGCAAAAGAAATCCAAAGAACTGTGTCTTTTTTTTCAGCTACAGAAATTGTCTTTTTTATAACGACGCCGGTTACGCCGAAAGGCTATAAGAAACATCACGGCCAAGGTCACCAAGTGTTTGCTTGCTCCTACGATGGTATAAAAGGGCAGGCAGCTAAGAGCACTGCACTAGTTCCATTCTACTCGCACTCACTCAACATGAAGTTCGTAAGTGAAATGAGTAGTATTTTGAGACTGAGTTTTAGCATCCAAATAAAACTAAATTAATAATAAGCGAGATAAAATAATCTATTTGAAGTGATCTTGCGTTATAGTTGTGAGGTTTTGTCTGCTGTAAATTTCTTCATAGGGTATGAATATAAAGTATACATGACAAAAATAGCTGTTTAGCTAGTTTTACTAGATTTTTTAACTGTCAATCTAATCTACAGCTGATCATCGCTTGTGTCGCCGCCGTGGCCGTCGCTGCCCCTCAGTACAGCTATGATGCTCCTCGTGCTGCGTCCAGTGAGGAGCGCGAGTTCGTGCCAATCCTCAAGGACGACCGCGTCCACGAGGAAGACGGAACTTACAACTTCGACTTCGAAGCTGCCAACGGCATCAGCTTCTCCCAGTCTGGATCCCCCGACGGCGATGAGGACGCTGTGATCAAGGCTGGAGAATACTCGTGAGTGCTCGTTCTTCTATTAAATCTTTTATACATGAGTAATATTGGCATTTAGATTTTTTGTGCTTGATATTCTTTTCCATTTTACTGTATGATTACATTGTAAATGTACAATTCTTACAGGTACACTGCTCCTGACGGCACTGAAATCCATCTCCGCTTCGTGGCTGACGAGAACGGCTTCCAGCCCCAGGGCGCTCACCTCCCAGTGGCTCCTGAGTTCCCCCACCCAATCCCCCAGTTCGTCCTCGACCAGATCGCAAAGGCCGCCGAGGAGGACCGCAACCGCAGCGACGACTCCGACGAAGTTTCCGCTCCTTCCAGACTGTATGGCCGACCCAACTAAATATCAATTTAAATGGTGTATTTATAAAATAACTGATATAATATTTTACACAAAATTACGTTTTTCTCTTACCAAAGCTATTTCTCTTCGTCAAGATAACATGATAACTTCAAAATCAAACCTCAAGAATCATTTTATTGACAATCAAATAGCTGCTGATAAACACTGCCTGGTCTGAAAGTTTCATTTTTGAAAATCTGAAACTGCTGTAGATACTTAACCTAAATTTGAAAATATATTCCGGAAACTAGATTAAACATATCAAGTATTTAAAACGGCGGACGTGCGTTTACCGTGTAATATTAACTTGTTATGAAAGCAGTTGATATTCAGTATTATGCAACGAAATAGTGAATCTCGAATATGTATGCATTCTAGTTTAACCTTATTAGTTTCAATTGTGGGTTGCGACTATAGGGAGTTTCATTCATGAAAAGGAGCATTGAGGAAATACGTATGTAGTCGATTGTTATCTGGAATTGCAGGCGTTCTTATTACTTCAAGCATTTGAAGCAATCAAAACTTTCACAAACTTCCTTTCTCTCTCATATATATATATATATATATATATATATATATATATATATATATATATATATGTGTGTGTGTGTGTGTGTGTGTGTGTGTGTGTGTGTGTGTGTGTGTGTGTGTGTGTTTGTATATATATATATATATATATATATATATATATATATCTAAATACAATCAGTCTATATTATCTATTATATAATTATATATATATATTATATAGATATATATATCTATATACATATATATAGCCCTATGTACACATATATCTAAATATAATATATATATGAAATATGTACCTATATATTTTGATATATATGCAAATATGTATATCTTATATATATATATAATATCTATAATATTATATATATATCTATATACCAACAATATATATACAAATACATATGTGCATATGTATAATATTTGGATTGTATGACTATATCTACTCTACACATATATAATTTGTATATATGTATTATATCTGTATATATATACATATATATATAATATTATATATATATTTATATGTACCTATATACATAAACATATATATACGAACCAATCATGTTTAATATGCATTAGGTTAACATAAGAAGAACATGCATGGGCAGGTGCATACACGCGTATATCCGAGACAGGACGACAGATGGACAAGGAAGTAACCGACTGTGCTATAATACATAAAGTAGGCCAGAGCCGACCATTGACAAAATGCGTGACGAAATAAGAAATAGGGGGGGCCCAAGACTTGGAAACAAATCTAAAGACATATAGATTGGAAAAGATTGTTGAAGCCCACGTTCACAGTGGATTGATTTAGCTATAGATGATATATGTTTAAACTATACATAATTATATGCATACATAAATGCTACTTTAATCTGTAAATAAATTGAACACGCTACTATGACAGCCCCACCTGAATGTCATATCAAATGTTTACAAAAGTCAATTCCATTTTTTTTATTAATCGAATGATATTGCCACTGAATACTGGTATGCCTAAAATGCACGTCATTTGAAACACATTATTTTCCTTATTCTATATAAGTGTATTCAAAGTGCTACTCCCTAAGATGCCTTGGATATCGATTTTTAACGAAGTGAAATATTTTTTCATATTTGTTTTTTTGTAGTTGTTTGTGAATGATTTGTTGTCACAAAATATATGATGACTAGATGATGGTGATAGCACTGTGATGTATGATGATAGGAGTAAGTTGTATTGGTGTGGTGAACGATTATCATTAGTAATAGACCATTAATTTAAATGGCAATATTATTAAATCAACAACGAATGCTAAAAAATATATTATATTTGGACATTTTGCTTTATGGAAGCTGAATAAGAACGATGTGGTAAAAGGCATGCTGTAATATATCGTTTTCATATCAGAGTAAGAAATACGCATATAACAAATTATTTCTCTAACACAGCACCTTTCTTTATATATCAAACCTGGAATTTCTATCGCAATAGATTTTGCAATTCCTCTCATTTTCCTCTCTTTCTCAACATATAATAAAATACATAATAAATAAATCAACACACATATATATGTATGTGTGTGTATATATATAGAGAGAGAGAGAAACATACTGCCATTGACAGAACAGTAAAGAGAGCGATCCTATATTTTGGACGATTGTCTGCCTTTCCTAATCCATTACTATTTGAGAGGATTACGTTCTTTAGTTGAATACTACATAACAACTGTCTAAGAAAAAAATAAACTTGACAAAGATCCAAAGAACTGTGTCTTTTTTTTCAGCTACGAAAATTGTCTTTTATACGACGCCGGTTACGCCGAAAGGCTACAAGAACTCAGGCCAGGTCACAGTGTTTTTGCTTGCTTCCTACTATGGTATAAAAGGGCAGGCAGCTAGGCACTGCACTAGTTTCCTTCTATCTCGCCTCACTCAACATGAAGTTCGTAAGTGAAAGGAGTAGTATATCCGAGACTGAGTTTAGCATCAATTAAACTAAATTAATAATAAAGTCGAGATAAGAATAATCTATTGAGTGATCTTGCGTTATGTTGTGAGGTTTTTGTCTGCTGTAAATTCTTCATAGGGTATGAATATAAGTATACTGACAAAAATAGCTGTTTAGCTAGTTTTTTACTAGATTTTTAACTGTCCAATCTAATCTATACAGCTGATCATCGCTTGTTTCGCCGCCTGTGGCCGTCGCTGCCCCTCAGTTACAGCTAGGATGCTCCTCGTGCTGCGTCCCAGTGAGGAGCGCGGTTTCGTGCCAATCTCAAGGGACGACCGCGTCCACAAGAAGACGGAACTTACAATTCGACTTCGAAGCTGCCAACGGCATCAGGCTTCTCCCAGGCTGGATCCCCCGGACGGTGATGCGAACGCAGTGATCAAGGCTGTGATTACTCGTGTACTCGTTCTTTTCTATTAAATCTTTTTACATAGTCTATTGGCATTTAGATTTTTGTGCTTGATATTCTTTTCCTTTTACTGTATGTTTACATTGTAAATGTACAATTTTTACAGGTACACTGCTCCTGACGCACTGAAATCCGCTCCGCTTCGGGCTGACGAGAACGGCTTTCCAGCCCCATTGCGCTCACCTCCATGGCTCCTGAGTTCCCCCACCCAATCCCCAGTTCGTCCTCGACCAATCGCAAAGGCGCCGGGAGGACGCAATCCGCAGCGACGACTGCCGACGAGTTTCTTCTGCCCTGTCAGACTGGATGGCCGACCCAAGAATAAATTCAATTTGAAATGATGTATTTATAAAATAAACTGATATATTTTTTCCACAAAATTACGTTTTTCTCGTACAAAGCTATTTCTCTTCGTCAAGATAACATGCTACCTTCAAATCAAACCTCAAGAATCATTTTATTGACATCCAAATAGATGCTGATAACTCTGGGGCTGCCTGGTCTGACTTTTCATTTTTGAAAATCTGAAAACTTCTGTATATACTTAACCAACCCAAATTTGAAATATTCGGCACTAGATTAAACCATATCAGTATTTAAACGCGGACGTGCCGTTTACCGTGTATATAACATTGTTAGAAGCATAATCTTCATATTATGCACGAAATAGTAGAATCTCGAATATGTATCATTCTAGTTTAAACCTTATTTAGTTTCAATTGTGGGTTGCGACGTAGGAGTTTCATTCATGAAAAGGAGCATTGAGGAAATACGTAGTATCCGTTGTTATCTGGAATTGCAGGCGTTCTATTACTTTCAGCATTTTGGAAGCAATCAAACTTTCACACACTTCCTTTCTCTCTCATATATATATATATAATAGTATATAGATATATATATGATATATTGTGTTTGTGTGTGTGTGTGTGTTGGTTGTGTGTGTGTGTGTGTGTGTGTGGTGTGTGTTTTTGATATATATATATATATTAGATATATATATATATAGATATATATATATATTATATAATATCTTTATATATATTATATAAAATGTGTGTGTGTGTTGTGTGTGTGTGTGTGTGTGTGTTGTGTTGTGTGTGTGTGTGTGTAGTGTGTTGTGTTGTGTGTGTGTGTACCAGCCTATATACATACCGCACACACACACACACACACACACTTATATATATATATATATATTATCTATATTATATATCTATATATAATATGAATATATAGACAGATGTATATATCTGGTGTGTGTGTGTGTGTGTGTGTATTGTGTGTCTGGTGTGGTGTGTGGAATGTGTGTGTCTGTAATATCTGTTACCAACCCAAACACACATTTGTATTTTGTGTGTGGTGTGATGGCATGAATTTATTTCTTTATATATCTTCCCATGTGTATATATATATAAAAGCGTTACACTAATCGCGGGCCATGCCGAGACCTCTGAAAGTCCTAGGGTCCAAAACACAATACTATCAAGGTAAAGATTCTTACTTAAGTCAGAACGTGGGACATGGTGATTTGTGGTACCGAAAGCAGCATAGGCTACGGATCAAACTACAAACCCCTATGAAAAAGCGTCAACCTCTGTATTATCCCTTGTATAGCGAAGTCTATGATTCCATAAATGTGTAACATCAGTGGCTTGAATATAGCCTGACTCTAAACGACACTTCAATATGTGCATGTGTGTGTACTGTGTTGTGTGTGTGTGTGTGTGTGTGTGTGTGATGTGTGTGTGTGGTGTGTGTGTTGAGTGTGTGTGTGTGTGTGTGTGTGTGTGTATGTAATATGTATATGCATATACTCATATATACAGTACAATTATATATGTATATCTCCGCCCCATTCACATAAATGTTTAAATACATATCGTTTTTTATATTCAATTCCAGATAGATTTCCAGTAATATAAATGAATTAACAGTACTTTTATTTTTCTTGGGCAGACTCTGGAAAGTATGAATAAAAATATGACAAAAGCAATTCTGTTCATGCAAACCTTTCTAATACTTAAGATTATAGTTAACATTCCTGCAATCCGTATACAGCACACACACCACATTTATTATGTCCCTCAAAGGCGGAGGATGCATTAAACGAAACTAAACGAAGCCATTGTTTGCAAGGAACTGAAAATAAATACTGAAATCTATATGAATGATAGCTAGGAAATAAAATTGATCCCGTAGCGGATCATAAAATAATATGTTCATAGATATAAAATTCACTTTTTTTGGTGTTTCTATTCACGCAACCTTAGCAGTGGTTTTCAGTCCTTGCAAATCCTGAATACTACGATCAGAAAAGAAAACAATCTAAGAATGTTTTTTGTAATAAACTTGAAAAATGCCGAAATTTATTGTCAGTATGTGGTATTGTAACTGCGCCAAACTCTTATTAAACTTGTTTGTTTTGAGAATGTAAGCTCTACAATAATAAAGATTCAATAACGATCTGACATTTTAAGGTAAATCGTATGAAGTGACTATCCCTCTTTTTTCATCTTTTCTTGTTTTTAAACGAGCCGATTACGCCGGAAGGAAATGCCACGGCCAAGTCATTCCACGAGATTGTTTGATGCAACATGGTATAAAGGAGCAGTTAGCTAGAGGCTTAACACTAGTTTTCAGTGCAATCATTACTCGTACGTAGACGATGAGACCACCTAATCTTATGTGAATTTGAAACTGTAATATAGAAAAAGGAAGACTGTAAAATCGTTCATTGAGTATTGATAGTACAAGTATAATTCCTTCTTTAGAACTGTTATAACATTAGTGTATAGAGTCCTTCATCGCTAGTCCGTAAGAATTTTTACTGTAGTTACATTAGATAAAAAACCCGGCAAAAGCTAGACGGATTAGGAGAATCAATTGTAATTCGATGCATTTACAGCTGATTATCGCCTTGTCGCCGCCGTGGCGTCGCTGCCCCTCAGTACAGCTATGATGCTCCTCGTGACTGCGTCCCAGTGAGGATCGCGAGTTCGTGCCAATCCTCAAGGACACGCGTTCACGAGGGAAGATGGAACTTACAACTTCGACGAGTCGAGCTGCGCAACGGCATCAGCTTCTTCCATGCTGGATCCCCGACGGTGATGAGGACGCGGTGATCAAGGCTGGAGAATACTCGTGATTCTTATAGTGCCTTCCATACATTAAGCATTTAGATATGCATTTGGCTTTCTACCGTGTTTACGTAAATATTCTAATTTCGTTAATGATACAGGTACACTTCTCCTGACGGCACTGAAATCCATCTCCGCTTGTGCTGACGAGAATGGCTCCAGCCCCATGCGCCTCACGCTCCCCAGTGTCTCCCGAGTTTCCCCACCCAATCCTCTCAGTTTCGTCCTCGACCAGATCGCCTTCGGGCCTCCGGGGGAGAGGACCGCATACCGCAGCGACGACTCCGACGGAGTTTCCGCACCTTCCAGACTCCTAACGGTCGACCCAACTAATTTGGCTTCGAATCTGTATTTATTATTTTCTCTAATAAAAAGCGTATCTTACAAGACTGTTTTTATAAATACCAATGTCTTTGTTGTATAAACAGTGTGATTATAAGTACGGAGTTACTACGGATATTATACGCAAAGGCATCAGCATACGACCACTATCTGATAGACTGGTAAGAATAATATATAGATATACATGAGTGTCCCCCGTAATTGTGGTATTCTATCTGCATACATATATTAATACAAACACACACTCATATATATATATATATAATTATATATACTATATATCTGCGTGTGTGTTTGTATATATTATTGTATGGCAGTGATAGTCACAATTACTGGGACACTCATTTATATCTATCTATTTATCTACCTTCTCTATTCAGATAGTTGTTGTATGCTGATGTCTTTCGGATATCCGTAGTAACTCATCGTACTTTTATAACTCCTGTTATTAAACAAAGAAGTTGTATTATAAAACATCTTTGTAAGATAAGTCTTTTTAATTAGAGAAATAATAACTACAGATTTCGCATCCAATTAGTTTGGGTCGCCCGTAGAGTCTGGAAAGGTGCGGAAACTTCGTCCGAGTCGTCGCTGCGGTTGCGGTCCTCTCGGCGGCGAGGCGATCTGGTCGAGGACGAACTGAGGGTATTGGTGGGGGCAACTCGGGAGTCCATGGGAGGTAGCGCCCTGGGCTGGAAGCCATTCGCGTCAGCCCAAGCGGAGATGGATTTCAGTGCCGTCGGAGCAGTGTACCGGTATCATTAACGAAATTAGAATATTTCGTTAAACAGCGTAGAAAGCCAAAATGCTATCTAAATGCTTTAATGTATGAAGGCCTATAATCTCACGAGATATTCCTCCCGCCTTGATTCACAGCTGTCCTCATCCACCGTCGGGGGATCCAGCCTGGTAGAATGGCTGATGCCGTTGCAGCTTCGAAGTCGAAGTTGTAAGTTCCATCTTCCTCGTGCACGCGGTCGTCCTTGAGGGATTGGCACAACTCGCGCTCCTCCCTGGACGCGCACGAGGAGCACATAGCTTTACTGAGGGGCAGCGACGGCACGGCGGCCGACACAGGCGATAATCAGCTGTAATGCATCGATATTACATTACTTCCCTAATCCGTTAGCTTTTGCCGGGATTTTTTATCTATGTACTACATTAAAAATCTTACTGACTAGAGATGAAGACCTACTACCTACTTGTTCTAACGTTCTAAAAAAGATTATATCTTGTTACTATCATATAAAGATCATGAAGATTTACAGTTCTTTTCCTTTCTATATACAGTTTCAACTCACCATAGATAGTTGGTCTCAGATCGTCTACGTCCGAGTAGATTAGACTGAACTAGTGTAAGCCTCTAGCTACCTGCTCCTTTATACCACTGTTGCATCAAACAATCTGGGGGGGTTTGTTTTGAGGAAAAAAAAAAAATGACCTTTGCCGTGGCATTCCTTCCGCGTAATCGGTCTTCGTTAAAAACAAAAAAGATGAAAACGAGGAGTCACTTACATACATTTACCTAAGATTCAGCTCGTTTATTGACAGTGCGTTTTATTTCGTAGATCGCTTGACTATCTCCACACACAGTTATAAGAGTTTGGCTGCAGTTTACACTACCACATATGACAATATTTCGGGATTTTTCTGATTTTTACTACAAAAACATTCTTAGATGTTTTCTTTTCTGATCGTTTAGTATTCAGTATTTTGACAATGTTGACTGAAACCCCTGTAAGGTTTTCGTGAATATGAAAACAACAAAAATCAGTGTAATTTTATATATATGAACATATTATTTTATGATCGCTACGGGATCAATTTTTTAGTTTCTCTAGCTTCTTCATATATATTTTCAGTATTATTTTCCTTTCCTTGCAACAATTGGCCTTCGTTTAGTTTTATGCATCTCCTGCCCCTGCAGACATAATAATGTGGGTGTTGTGCTGGTTTACGATTGCAGGCAATGTTACGTAATCATTAAGTATAAAATGGTTTGGCATGAACAGAATATGCTTTTTTTCATATTTTTTATTCATCTGTCCAGAGTCTGTCCCAAGAAAAATAAAGTCTGTTTAATTACATTTATATTACTGAAAATCTATCTGGAATTGAATATTAAAACCGATATTAGTTTAACATGTGAATTGGGCGCTATGGTATATACATATATAATGTACCTGTATATATGAGTATATGCATATACATATACATACACCACACACCACACACACACACACCCCACACACACACCCACACACCCACACACAACACACACACACACCAACCCCTAGCACACACATGCCATATTGAAGTGTCCGTTTTAGGTCAGGCTCTATTCCGCCACTGATAGTTACCCATTTATGGATCATGACTTCGCTATACAATGGTAATTCAGAGGTTTGAAGCTTTTTCATAGTGGTTGTAGTTTATCCGTAGCCTAATGCTGCTTTGGTACCAAAAATCACCATTTGTCCCCCCATCGTTCTGCTTAAGTAAGAATCTTTACTTGATAGTATCGTGGTTTGACCCTAGGACGTTAGAGGTCCTCGGCATGGCCGGATATGTGTACCTGTTAATATAATACACATGTGAAGATATAAGAAATAAATTCATTCCATCACACCACACACAAATACAAATGTGTGTTTGTGTTTGGTACGATATACAACACCCATTCACACACACACCCAAACCACAACACACACACCAACACCCACACACACACGATATATACATAAGATATATATATATATATATATATATTATATATTATATTTATATATATATATAGTAAGTGTGTGTGGTGTGTGTGTGTGTGCGTGTATGTATATATGTGCTGGTACCACCACACACACACACACACACACACACACACCACCCACACACACACACACACACACACACACACCACACACACACACCATTTATAATAATATAATATACATTAATATAGATATAGTATCTATATATAAATATATATGTTTATATATTTATATATATATATATATACAAACACCACACCACACACACACACACACACACACACACACACACACACACACACACATATATATATATATATATATATATATATATATAATATATGAGAGAGAAAGAAGTTTGGGTGAAAGTTTTGATTGCTTCAATGCTTGAGTATGATAGAACGCATGCAATTCCGATACATCGACTACATCTATTTACTCAATGCTCCTTTTCAGGAATGAACTCCCTAGAGTCGCAACCCACATTGAAACTAATAGGTTAACTAGAAGCATACATATTCGAGATTCACTATTTCGTTCCCCACCCCCCACCCCCCCCCCCACCCAATAATACTGAATATTAAACTGCTTTCATAACAGTTAATATTACACGGTAAACGCACGTCCGCCTTTTTATAACTTGATATGTTTATCTAGTTTTCCGGAATATTTTTCAATTTGGTTAGAGTATCTACAGAGTTTCAGAAGTTCCAAAAATTGAAAGTTTCAGACCAGGACAGTGTTATCACATTCATTTGATTGTCAATAAAAGGATTCTTGGGTTTGATTTTGAAGTTATCATGTTATCTTGACGAAGACAATAGCTTTGGTAAGAGAAAAACGTAATTTTGTGTAAAATATTATATCATTTATTTTATAGATACATCATTTAAATTGATATTTAGTTGTTCGTGCCATACAGTCTGGAAGGAAGCAGAACTTCGTCGGAGTCGTCGCTGCGGTTGCGGTACCTCCTCGGCGGAGCCCTTGTGCGTACTTTCGAGGACGAACTGGGGGATTGGTGGGGGAACTCAGGAGCCACGGGGAGGTGAGCGCGCCTGGGTGAATCGCGTTCTCGTCAGCCACGAAGCGGAGATGGATTTCCGTGACCGTCCGAGCTGTCCTGTCGATTGGTACATTTACAATGTAAACATCCGTAAAATGGAAAGATATCAGCACAAAAATCTAAATTGCCAATATTACTCCTGTATAAAGATTTTAATAGAAGAACGAGTACTCACGAGTATTCTCCAGCCTTGATCACTGCGTCGGTCATCACCGTTCGGGGGATCCAGCCTGGGAGAACTGATCCGTTGGCAGCTTCGAAGTCGAAGGTTGTAAGTTCCGTCTTCCTCGTGGACCGATCGTCCTTGAGGATTGTCACGAACTCGCGCTCTCACTGGACTCAGCACGAGGAGCATCATAGCTGTACTGATGGGCAGCGACGGCCACGCGGCGAACAAGCGATGATCAGCTGTAGATTAGATTGACAGTTTAAAAATCTAGTAACACTAGCTAAACCTATTTTGTCATGTATACTTTATATTCATACCCTATGAGAATTTACAGCAAACAAAACGCTCACAACTATAAACGCAGATCACTTCAAATAGGATTATTTTTCTCTCGCTTATTATTATTTAGTTTTATTTTGGATGCTAAACCTCAGTCTCGGAATACTACTCATTTCACTTACGAACTTCATGTTGAGTGAGTGCGAGTAGAAATGGAACTATGCAGTGCTCTAGCTTTGCCTGCCCTTTTATCCCATCGTAGGAGCAGCAAACACTTGGTGACCTTGGCCGTGGATGTTTCTTGTAGCCTTTCGGCGTAACCGGCGTCGTTATAAAAAAGACATTTCTGTAGCTGAAAAAAAACACATTCTTTGGATTTCTTTGTCAAGTTCTTTTTTTCTTAGACAGTTTTTATGTAGTATTCACAAATTAACGTAATCCTCTCAAATAGGTATGGATAGGAAAGGCAGACTAATCATATCTATCCATAGATATCGCTCTCATTTCTGTCTGTCCTGTCCGTCTGTTTCTCTCTCTCTCTATATATATCACACATAATATATATGTGGTGTTTTATTTATTTATTTATGTATTTATTTATATTGTTGAGAAGAGAAAAATGAGGAATTGCAATCTCTTGAGTATAGAAATTCCAGGTTTGTCTATAAAGAAAGGTGCTGTGGTTTTAGAAGAAATATTTGTTATATGGTATTTCTTCTCTGATTAGGAAACGATCTACAGCATTTCCTTATACCACCATCGTATCTTATTCACTTCCATAAGCAAAATAGTCCAATATTAATATTATTTGTTAGAATTCGTGTTTGATTAATATATTGCAATTAAATTTTTGTTCGATACTATGATAATCTTCACCCATACCAATATCACTTCTCCTTTCATCATCATCACAGTGCTATCCACCATCATCCTAGTCATCATATATTTTTGGACACAATCATTTCACAAACAACTACAAAAAACAAATATGAAATATTTCACGTTTCGGTTAAAAAAAACAATCTCTATCCAGGCACTTAGGAGTATCCTGTGAATCACTTTATTAGATAAGAAATATTGTGTTTTCATGAACGTTGCCATTTAGGCATACCAGTATTCTCAGTGGCTATATCATTCGAGTATATAACCATTGATTTGGACTTTTGTAAACATTTGATATGACTCAGTGGGTCTGTTTCATAGTAGGCGTCTGTTTCATATTTTATTACATATATAAAGTTGCATTATGTATGCATATATTTATGTATATGTTTAATATATCATACATCATCACGCGAAATCAATCCTGTTTAACGTGGGCTCACCCAATCTTTTCCAATCTATATGTCTTTCGTTTTTTGTTTCCATCCTTGCCCCCATATTTCGTTATTTCGCACGCCAGTTGTCAATGTCTGGCTCTGGCCTCTTTATGTTATATCATACACAGTCCTGTTACTTCCTTGTCCACTGTCGCCTGTCTCCGGCATATACTCGATGACCTGCCATTGCCATTTCCTTCTTTTTATGTTAACCTAATGACATTTAAACATGATTGGATTCGGATAATTGTATATATTGTATATATGTACATATATATTACTATATTATATATATATATATATGTAAACATATATATACTATATATATACATATATAACATATATTGTGTAATATGTATATATATTCTCACATATACAAATATATCATATGCACATATGTATTTGTTATATAGTTGGTTTGTATATATATATATCATATATATATATATATATATATATATATATATCATCCCATAATTTGCATATATATTCAAATTATATATATGTACATATTTCTATATATATTCATAATGTTATATATGTGTACATATTTGCATATATTGTTATATATAATTCTCTATATAGATATATATATAATATATAATATATTGTATATATAGTACTTACTTGTATATATATATATAATATTATCTATTATATATAATATTATATATATATATATATATAACTTACTCTGGATATATTTAGATATATGATCTATCTGATATATCTTCTTAATATATTCATCTATATATCTATATATCTCTATTAACTTGTATATGTTTTATATATATATATCTCTCATCTATATATATAATCTAGATCTCTATAATAATATATTTGTATATTGTATATAACATATTTGTATTATATATAGATATACACACCACTCCGCAGAGACTCATACAATATCGTCGATCTATATTATCCTCCTTATATAACACAGCATAATATCCCATAGTAACTCATCGTGCCTGAGAAAGACGTTGGTATTATGTAAAAATTATTGTAAGAGAAGTCTTTTAATCAGAGAAAAATAAATCCTATTTCGTAGCGATTTAGTTGGTCGGCCCATAAGAGTTCCTGAAGGACGCGGCAACTTCGTCGAGTCGTCGCTGCGTTGCGGTCTCCTCGGCGGCCTTTTGCGATCTGGTCCGAGGACGAACCTGAGGGATCGGTGAGGGACTCGTAGGCCTCTGGAGGTGAGCGCCCTTGGGGCTGGCAGCCGTTCTCGTCAGCCACAAGCGGAGATGGGTTTCAGTGCCGGGTCAGGAGCAAGTGTACATATATAAAAATTAAAATGTTTCTGACAGTAATATGAACACTATTTCATCACGAAAACTACTCAATGCCTCGGTTGTATGAAATAGTTGAAAAGAGAACGTATACTCAGAGTTTGCTCCATCACTTGATCCTGCGTCCTCGTCGCCGTCGGGGATCCAGACTGGGAGAACTGGATGCGCATTAGCAGCTTCGAGTCAAGTTGAAGTTCCATCTTCCTCGTGGACGCGGTCGTCCTTGAGGATTGGCACGAACTACGACTCCTCGCTGGACGCAGCACGAGAGCCGCCATAGCTGTATTGGGGGCGGCGACGGCCACGGGCGCACACATGCGATGATCAGCTTTTTAATGAATGATTTTAATTTTGGTGAAAGTTGACAATAGAGGCTGTTTTGTAAAAATTATATAATTAACAGACGAGATCTTCAGAGTATAAAGATTTTTCTGTTAACTTTTCTACTGCCAGAGAAATTAAAGAGACAAGTATTGTATTCATATTTAGCTCGAATGCTACTTGTTCACTTACGAACGTCATGTTTATTGATTAGGCTGAACTAGTGCAGTGCTTCCAGCTGCCATCCCTTTTTATAACCATCAACGCGTCCAGGCAGCTCTAGATGACCTTGGGGCCTTACGTTTACTGGCAGATGGCTTTTTTGCGGCTTGATCTCGAAGAAAGGAGGACAGTTGATTTACACATATGGTACCTAGGTAATACTTGTGCATCTCTAGCTTTCAATTACTTCATGGATAGGCATATATCCTATCTGTATATCGTTTTAATTTGTACTGAATATATTAAATATGTATTTGCAGTATAGTATATTTATATGTATATATTTATACAGAGACAAAATAGAGGATCATAGCTTGGAGCATCAAAGAAGAAATGGCATGGGCGGTCATGACGAGTATATGGCGGAGACAGGACGACAGATGACAAAGGAGTACAGACTGTGCTATATGCCAGACCCAGACCATTGACAAAATAGCGTGACGAAATAATGGA
>NC_051394.1:8180805-8185805 GCF_015228065.2 Penaeus monodon | reverse complement strand
CCGAATGGGTTAGGAGCATCGGACTCAAGACTGTCACGACGGCAATCTTGGAGTTCGGGGGTTAGATTCATCGGACGGCGCGTTGTTTCCCTTGTGCAAGGAACTTCAACTCGATTCCTACCTAGCCACTGGGTGTCCAAGCCAGCCCGTCAGTGCTAGTCCCAAGCCCGTATAAATAGAGAGAATGATACCAAAAGGTACCACCCGGCCCTACTCCGTGGAAGGAACTGGGGACCCTACCACGTACTCACTCCAAGAGCATCACAACAGGAAAAAACTACATTAGTATCATGCTGTGACCACGGCGGCTCAGACCAGAACCTACCGTAAAAAAAAAAAAAAAAAAAAAAAAAAAAAAAAAAAAAAAAAAAAAATATATATTAATATATATATCTTATATATATCTATATATATATATATATTATTCATTATATACACACACATACTTATACATACACACACACACACAACACACACACACACCACACACACATACACACACACACACACACACACACAAAACATCACCACACACACTACACATATTATATATTATCTATATATATATATATTATATATATATATATATTATATGTGTGTGTGTGTGTGGTGTGTGTGTTTGTGTGTGTGTGTGTGTTTGTGTGTGTGTGTGTGTGTGTGTGTGTGATCCGCACACACTTCACACAGTATATATACACGTATTCACGTACTCACACAAAACAGGGGAAGAGTGATGAAGCAGGGTGCTATAAAGGATCGTGGAAGAGAAAATTAATCACACTTAGTCGTGCTGATCCACTAACCTCTGGGTGGTTTACCAATGTCGCATTCCCACAATGAACTCAGATAGATGTTTTACTTTTCGTAAACATCTATTCTGAAAATGTGAACAGTTTAAACCATTAAATGTATCAAACTACAGAAATAGCCGTATCCAACAAGATATGGCTATTTTTTCTTTTAGATATACATACGCACACACACACATACAGTATTTTTTTTCCAAGTGTAGTATCATCATCATTTAACGGTAGGTTCATGGTCTGAGCCGCCGTGGTCACACATGAAATACTCAATTGCAGTTTTTACGTTTTGATGCTCTTGGAGTGAGTACGTGGTAGGTCCCCCAGTCCCTTTCCACGGAGAGTTGCCGGTGTTACCTTTTAGGTAACATAGTTTCTTTCTTATTTTATCCGGGCTTGGGACTCGCACTGCTTGAGCTGGCTTGGCCACCCAGTGGCTAGGCGGCAATCGAGTGTTTCTTGCCCAAGGAAACCCCGCGGCGGTCGGTGACTCGAACCCTCGAACTCGAGTTGCCGTCGTGACGTCTTGAGTCCGAACGCCCTAACCATTTGACCACCGCAGCCTTGACGATCATGTGCTTCCTTATTTTTCTTGGCATTTAAGAGCGGTGGCTTTGCCTGCCTTCCGCCCGGTGTTTTATCGAGTCACCATCTCTATTTACCCGACACTGACTTGGGCTGACTTGGTCCCCCATTGGCTAGGCAGGCTATCGAGGTGAAGTTCCTTGCTAGGGAAACAAGCGGCGGTCGTGACTCGAACCTCGAACGCAGATTGCCGTCGTGCAGTTTTTTGAGTCGACTCTCTAACCATTCGGCCACCGCGGCCCCCCAAGTGTAGTATATAGGTGCTTAAATGTGCAGACATTTATATCCATTCATGTGTCTTTCACAGTATCCATAAGAACTACATCGTACGTGATAAGTAAAGACATGATTTATTACAATAACGACTCGATTTTGATATCATTAGCGGAACAGACGTAAGAAAACATTTTTGTATGAAAACCTTTTAATCAGAGAGTTAAATACATACATTTTTCGCATCTATATTAGCCAGGTCAGCTGCAAACTTCGTCAGAGCCGTTGCTGCGGTTGCGGTCCTCCTCGGCGAAGGTAAGGTGGATTTCAGTGTCATCAGGAGCAGTGGTAAAACTGAAAATATCAGGCACAGAAATAACCAAAATAAAAAGGCATTTCTGTAAGATAAACAGGTCCTCACGAATATTCTCCAGCCTTGATCACAATGTCCTCGTCGCCGTCAGGGGATCCAGACTGGGAGAAGCTGATGCGTTGGCAGCTTCGAAGTCGAAGTTGTAAGTTCCAGCGGTCGTCTTTGAGGATTGGAACGAACTCGACCTCCTCGCTGGATGCAGCACGAGAAGCGCCATAGCTATATTGAGGGGCGGCAATGGCCACGGAGGCCACACAACGCGGAGCAACTGTCAAGAATTGTGTTTACAAGTATTTAATTTTGTATTAAGATTTACACTACTACTGTTTTTGTCATAATATCGAATAATCACCAGACGAGATCTGCCCGGTTAGCGTAATAAGACTACCAGAGAATTAAACAAGTTATCTTATCAAGAACCAGTCCTGGACGACTACACCACAATATTTAAGCTCAAACCCTACTTGTTTAACTTTTACAGAGTTCCATGCTGAGTGAACAGACTGGAACTAGTGCAGTGCTTCCACCTCCGCTTGATCTCGAAGAACGTTACGAGACATACACACACATATACATGCGTATTCCGTGTGTATCTATTAATTCATCTTCCCAACACTTTTAGTATTGCATATAACGTGGTGTGTGTGTGTGCACGGCGTAAGTGTGCGTATGTACCTGCGCATACGCACACACACACCTACATCTACATTACTGTATTTTAGATGTCCTTTTCCTTCTCCATTTTTAATGCAATGTTAGGGATGTTATTAGATTAACATAATGCAGAGAAAATATACGTGTATGTGCTATATCTATATCTATATTTTTTTTAACAGCATTCAGTCCCTGCAGGACATAGCCTCTCTCAATTCACTTCTTCTTTTTAACGGTATGTCATGCCTGAGGCCGCGTTGGTCACAGCTGACACTTAATTGTAGTTTTCACTGAGAGGTTATATATGGCAGTGCCACCCTTGCCTGATTGGATGCCCTTCCTAATCAACCGCGGTTTGTGCCACGGCGGTGACTTCCCCTACGACACTTGCGTTTGACTTCTCAAGGCGATATGTCGTTTTCTAGGAAGACAATCGAGGTGAAGTTCCTTGCCCAAGGGAACAAACGTGCCGGCCGGTGACTCGAACCCTTGAACTCAGATTGCCGCCGTGACAATCTTGAGCGCTCTAACCGCTCGGTCACCACGGCCTCTGCGTATATATATATATATATATATATATATATATATATATATATATATATATATATATATACATATATGTATACATATCTTCTTCTTTTAACGGTAGGTTCATGTCTGAGCCGCCGTGGTCACAGCATGATACTTAATTGTAGTTTTTTTTTCATGTTGTGATGCTCTTGGAGTGAGTACGTGGTAGGGTCCCCAGTTCCTTTCCACGGAGAGTGCCGGTGGTACCTTTTTTTTTTTTTTTTTTTTTTTTTAGGTAATCATTCTCTCTATTTATCCGGGCTTGGGACCAGCACTTGACTTGGGCTGGCTTGGCCACCCATTGGCTAGGTAGGCAATCAAGGTGAAGTTCTTTGCCCAAGGAAACAACGTGGCGGTCGGTGACTCGAGCCCTCGAATTCAGATTGCCGTCGTGACAGTCTTGAGTCCGACGCTCTAACCATTCGGCCACCGCGGCCTTGACGATCATGGGCTTCCATGATTTTTTCTTAGCAATTTAGAGCGGTGGTTTGCCATTGCCTTCCGCCCGGTGTTTTTATCGAGTCACTATCTCTATTTACCCGGCACTGACTTGAGCTGAGCCCAAAGTCAGTGCTGGTCCCAAGCCCGGATAAAATAGAGAGAATGATTACCCAAAAAAAAAAAAAAAAAAAAAAAAAAAAAAAAAAAAAAAAAAAAGTAACACCGGCACTCTCCGTGGAAAGGAACTGGGGACCCTACCACGTACTCACTCCAAGAGCATTACAACATGAAAACTACAATTAAGTATCATGCTGTGACCACGGCGGCTCAGACATGAACCTACCGTTAAAAGAAGAGACTTGAGCTGGCTTGGCCACCCAGTGGCTAGGCAGGCAATCGAGGTGAAGTTCCTTGCCCAAGGGAAACAACGCGCCGGCCGGTGACTCGAACCCTCGAACTCAGATTACCGTCGTGACAGTCTTGAGTCCGACGCTCTAACCATTCGGCCACCGCGGCCCCCATGTATACATATACATACATATATATGTATACATATATATCAATCATCAATAACGGTATGCTCATGTTTGAGCAGCCGTGGACCTCTCCACGGCTTGATATTGTCGCTCAGTCTTGTCTTCGGTTTGCCTCTGCCTCTGTTTCCTATCACCATCCCTGTCAGCAAGTTTTTCTCAATACTTTTACTTCTCATTACATGACCAATAAACTTTAATTTCCTCTTGTTCAAGATGATACATATATATACATAGATATATATGTATACATATATACATACACACACACACACACACACACACACACACACACACACACACATATATATATATATATATATATATATATATATATATATATATATATATATATATATATATATATATATATATATATATATATATATATATATTTTTTTTTTTTTTTTTTTTTTTTTTTTTCAACAGCCATTCATTCCACTGCAGGACATAGGCCTCTCTCAATTCACTACTGAGAGGTTATATATGGCAGTGCCACCCTTGCCTGATTGGATGCCCTTCCTAATCAACCGCGGTTTGTGCCACGGCGGTGACTTCCCCTACGACACCTGCGTTTGACTTCTCAAGGCGATATGTCGTTTTCTAGGAAGACAATCGAGGTGAAGTTCCTTGCCCAAGGGAGCAAACGTGCCGGCCGGTGACTCGAACCCTCGAACTCAGATTGCCGCCGTGACAATCTTGAGTCCGATGCTCTAACCGCTCGGCCACCACGGCCTCTTATAAATAATATATATATATATATATTAATATTATTAGTAATTATATATATATATATATATAGTATATATATATCAGTAGGCATAGTGA
>NC_051394.1:8157163-8177163 GCF_015228065.2 Penaeus monodon | reverse complement strand
TTTGCTTCCCAAGCTACCTTTTTAGCATTCTGGCAAAGGATAACTTACTTACGAGGACCAATCTACTAATTAATGCACTTACGCAAAATCTAATTTCATAATTGATACAATATAGGTTTTTACTCTGTGGCTATTAAATAATTTTCTATGTACGGTTTATCATCTGCTATATGAATTCTGAAGGTCTCTTGTTATTTTGCCTAGAATGCATTGCCTTTAAATGCAGTCAGAAAAAAGTCCTGTACTTTTACAATGACGCTCGGTGGCCGAGTGGTTAGAGCCTCGGACTCAAGACTGACACAAACCCAATCAATTCGAGGGTTGAGTCACCGGCCGGCCGTTGTTCCTTGGGGGAAAGGAATTTCACCCGTTTCCCTACCGGGCCCAATGGGTGGGTGGGCCCAGTCCAATCATCCCGGGTCCCCAGCCCCGGGTATATAGGATGGTGACTCAAAAAAAAACCGGGGGAAGGCACGGAAACCACCCTAAAAATTCCCAAGGGAAAAAATCCTTTCCCCCCGGGGCCATAGAAATTCTGGCTTAGCATCCGCGGGGTTTTGTTTTTTGCTGCCCTTGCCCAGGGTTAAGGGAAGTCATTCTGGCTGAGAAGGCAGGGACAAATGTCTGCTGGCTTCAAAAGCAGAATCGCAGCCTCAGAAGTCAACAGCTAACTAAAGTTAGGGGGAAGAATTTAAAAAGGGGAGAGGGAATCCTTAAAATTATTGGCAAAAGGGAAAGGAACCCACGCTGTAAAATACAAAAAAAATCGTGGTTTAATGTCCAGTAACGAATCAAGTGATTACCTAAAAAGGTAACCCACACTCCCCCGGGGAAAAAAACGGGGACCCTACCACGTTTACTCACTTCCAAGAGCTTTACAACTGAAAACTCAATTAAGTATCACTGTGACCAGGGGCTCAGACTTAACCCTACCTTAAAAAAAGAAGAAAACGAATCAAGAGAAAACTGCGAAAATGGAGTTTCTATTGCTTTTGGCAGAAATCCCCGCCTGGTGCATTTTATGAGCAACAGGTGACACCAGACCGCATCAAGCTGCTTTTTCGCAAAAAAGAACCATTGAGAAGGGGGAAATGGGGGAATGTAAGAAAAATGAGTGAAAAAGGAAAAAACTAGAGAATTAAAACAAAAAATTACGATTAAAGTTTAACATACAGGAAAAGTGAAATGAGAGGAAGGAGCGGGGAAAGATAATTGTGTGACAATATTTTCAGGAGGCGAAAGAGCAACATGGTGTGGGGTATAGGACAAAGAAAGACAAAATGTATCGATTCTGGGTATTGGGAAAAAGAATGTGTTGGTGAAATTGAAAAAGGAAACTTTTTAATTATCCATCTTCAGGTATATGCTCCAACTCAGAGCATACGATGAGGAAATGAGGCAATCTAAAAGGTTTTTAGAAAAGGCAAGAAAACAATGTAAATCACAGAAATTTTAATCAGGGAAAAAGAATGTAAGGTAGGAAAAGGAAGAAAAGGGAAAATATTGTTAGCCCACGGGTTTTTGGAAACACGAAAGGGGAAGGAGAAAGATGGGTTGAATGGTGTCAGGAAAATAAAGTGATTATAAATGCTGGTTCCAACACCTCCTAGAAGGTTGTAACTGGGTGAACCAGGTGATAAAGTCGCAATCAAATCGATACATAACAGTTAATAAAAGGGTTTCGGGAAACGCATTTAAACGGTAAAAGGTACCCGGAGCAGATTGTGCGTGATCATGTACTGCTAGTTTGCCATCTGCGGGGTTAAGTCGGAAAAACTAAAGAAACCAAAAGGAACATCAAAACTTGGGTTTGGGGGAATAAAACAAACCCCGAAATGAAAGAACGTTTAGGTAGAAGTTAAAAATCGTTAGTGATGGAGAGCGTAAGTAAAACACCAGAGTTTTTGGGTTATTTTTGGGGAGCCATTATTGAGGTACAGAGAGTGTTCCCCGAAGAAGAAAACAAAGGCAAAACAACATGGATGAAGTGAGATACTTATATGATGGATAAAAGAAGGGCTACGAAGCAAGAAAATATAGAAAAATACAAAAAAAGGGTGAGAGCATTAAAAAAAAATGCAAATAGGAAAAAGAAACATGGTCAACAGCAAAAGTGAGCAATTGAGAGCTTAAAAAATAAGGATGCGGGGAAAATGCTTTAAGAAAACAAAATAAATAGTGGGGGGGAAAGTGGCATTTCAAGTGGGGGCATAAAAGCAAAAGATGGAAATATACCGGGAAAGAAGATATCAGACAGATGGATGAACATCGGTGAATGTTTTTAAGTGAAAGAGGAGGAAAGGCCCGTCATTAGGAAAAAAGTAGATGGACCAACTTTCTTTTTTTTTTTTTAAAAAGGTGGGGTTTATGTTTTTAGCCGCGTGGCACAGCATGAACTTTAAATTTCACTTTCTGCGTGATGCTCTTGGGTGAGACTGGTAGGGTCCCCAGTTCCTTTCCACGGAGAGTGCCGGTGTTACCTTTTAGGTAATCATTCTCTCTAAAATAATTAAAAGCACGCTCAGCGAGCGTGCTCACGAGCGAGCGACTCGCTGAACTGTTTGAAGATGAAAGAGGGGGAAGGCCTGTCATCAGGAAAGAAAGTAGATGGACCCAAACATAATGCAGGAAAAAAATACAGTAGCACTTCATAGAATGAAAAATGGGAAACCCACAGGACCGAACAAATAGCAATAGAGTTGGAAAAGAACTAGAGGGGGTTTGGAGTTTAAAAAAATAACTGAAATTGCAAAAAAAATCTACAAAACGGGTTTGTTTCCAACTAACCCCAACAAATCTGTATTCATAGGCTTCCAA
Organism: Penaeus monodon; assembly: GCF_015228065.2. Classification (NCBI taxonomy): domain Eukaryota; kingdom Metazoa; phylum Arthropoda; class Malacostraca; order Decapoda; family Penaeidae; genus Penaeus; species Penaeus monodon. The sequence continues at coordinate 8,174,346 of NC_051394.1, read as the reverse complement.
GAAAAAACCCGGGGAAAAGTGAAAGGACCCACAGGAAAAAGTTTTTAAAGAGGCCCCTTTTCAAAAATTTACATACTTGGGTATTTGATAAAATCAAATGGGAAAAGGTAACTGAAAAAAGAAAAGAATTGGTATGGCCAAAAAAATCTTCAACAAGTGAGTGCTGTCTTTAAAACAGACAGGAAAGGGAAAAAATCAAAGTTAAAAAGTGTTAGAATTTACTGTGGTAGTTTTGCTTTATGGGTGTGATGCTTGGACAGGCAATGAAAATAGAAAGAAAGATTAAAAAACATAGAAAAAGTGGTTTTCCCCAGAAGAATGCTCAGGATTCATGGGCAGAAAGAGTTACTAATGAAGAAGTTTTAGAAGAGCAGGAGTTAAAAGAACCTTGATGAAAGTTATCAGGAAAAGACAGATGCATTTTGCCTTTTCACCCCTGCTTCTCTTTCCTTTTATGTTTCCCGTTAACATAATTTTTTCCCAATTAAAAAGGTTTGGAAAAAATTAGTGTTAACAGGAAAAAGAAGCAGGGGTAGACAAGGAGAAATTCTCACCAGCTTGAAAAAGATTCAATTGGGAGAAGTACTTAGAACTGCTAAGTTTCAAAAACAGAACGGGGGAAAACATGACGCCACCGCCCTGAAAGGGGCAAGGGACTTAGAAAAAAAAGAAAAAAAAAAAGGGTTTTATTTCGAAACATCTATTCTGAAAAAGTGAAAGGGTTAACCAAAAAAATGTTCAAACACAGAAATACCATAGCCAACTACGCACAAACACACATACGTATTTTTTTTTATTACAACAGTTCAAATCAATAAGGTATGCTCATATTTTAGCAGCCGTGGACCTCTCCACCCTCCCCCGCCACTCAACTGATCTTGCGCTTTTAAAGACTAATATGTGTGTGTGTGTGGGGTGTGTGTGTGTGTGTGTGTGTGTGTTGTGTGGTGTGTGGTGTGTGTGTGTGTGGTGTGAGTGTGTGTGTGTGTGAGGGGTGTGTGGCTGTGGTGTGTGTGTGTGGCGTGCGTGTGTGTGTGTGCGTGCGTGTGTGCATGGTTGCGGCGTGTGGCTGTAGCGTTTTTTGTGTGTTATATATATACACCCCATACACGCACGCGCACGCGCGCATACACACAGCACATTAAACATACAGGAAAAAAGACGTACGCTACACCATAACAAAACAGACGTACAAAACACGCCGACAACCACACACAACACGCACACGCACCACACACACACACACACAAAAAACACACACACACACCACACACACAAACACCACACACACAACACACACACACACACACCCACACACAAACACTCACACACACACAAACACACTCACACAACACACACACACACCAACACACACACGTACAGCTACTCACAACACGAAGCCCTGTGCAACACACACAAACACACATACAATCAACACAACACCCACACACACCACACATACACAACACCACCAAAACCCCAACACCCCAACAACATCACACACACACACACACACAACCACACACCCACACCTCACACTCACACACACACACCACCAAAACACACCCAAAAACACACCACACAACACACACCCCACACCCCACCACACCTTACACACAAAAAACCCCACACCCCCCACACACACCAAACCACAACCCACATAAACTACACACACACACACACACAAAAATAATCACACACACACACATAACACACACACACATACACAAACACACACAAACACAAACACACACAAACACAAACACACACACACACATGCACGTACAAACACACTTATTCGCACACACACACATCCTGATAGAACCTACATACGTTTCATTGTCGTGGGAGCAACAGGACCAGGAAAAGGCAGTTATCATGAGGCCAGCCATTTACTAGCCTCTCCTTGGAAGTCTTCCCGTGGCAGTTCTCGCCAGTTTATTGGTGCCACAATGTCTGCGCTTGATGCACCTGGACAGCGACATGCAAGCGAAATCTGATTTTGAATCTCTCATAGATACGTCATAACTGACATTGCGTGGGTCCGGTATTTTCATCTTTGCGTGGGCGGTAAAAGCTTGAAACCCCACCTGGCTTTAGGAAGAGAATAAAGTCGTCAGATGATAGAGCATAAGAAGGAATACTTACGGAGACTGCATAAGTATTATGAAGACATGCAGGAGGACCCTCAGGAGGACCCTTTCGTGGCTCCCGTCCTGCTCTCGGGATTAACCGCCGTCGTGATCGTGTTCCTGCTGTAGAAGTACATATGAGGCTGCAAGAGCAAGCCAGCGGAAGATACTCCTACATCCGAAGTCAGTGAAGATCAATGCGAAACGGCCACTCCATCCCCAGCCTGATATCATGAGAACGATGTCGCTTCAGCCGCTGAAATGTTTGAGGAGTACCAGCAACAAGTCGCTTCAATCCCTGTAACATCGGAAGACCAAGAGCAACAGGAGGAAGTCGCTTCAATCCCTGTAACATCGGAGGAAGTTGTTTAAATCCCTGTAACATGGCAGTCCATGATCGCCAACGTCCTTTTGGGACAGAGCATTAAAAAAAAAAAAAAAAAAAAAAAAAAAAAAAATCGAAAGAAGTCGTTCAAATCCCTGTAACATGGAAATCAATGATTGTCAACGTCTTTGTGGAACAGGGCACATGAAAAAAAAAAAAAAAAAAAAAAAAAAAAAAAAAAAAAAAAAAAAAAACGGAAAAGAACGTCAGATGTAATATTACGGATACGGTGTATTTCTGGTGTGCCCCGTGTATATAAAAGGCAATAGGTTTTATATGTATTCTCGAAAATACACACATATTTTCCAACAAGGATATGCACATTTCTGCATTTGTTCAGTATTTAACAGCAAATGGCATTAGAGTTTGACATATTTATGTTTGCGTGGTTGGGTGTGTATATACTGAATATGTGTGTGTTTATATGTGTGTTGTGTTTGGGGGTGGTGTGTCTGGTGCATGCCTGGTATTCAAAAGGATCATTAAAAAAGGGAACACCGGCACTCTCCGTGGAAGGAACGGGGGCCCTACCCACTACTCACTCCAAGGCATCAAACATTAAAACTACAATTTAAGTTTTGCTTGACCACGTTGCAAAAAAAAAAAAAAAAAAAAAAAAAAAAAAAAAAAAAAAAAAAAAAAAAAAAAAATATATATATATATATATATATATATATGTGTGTGTGTGTACATATGTATGCACATATACATACACAAGCACACACACGCACACACACACACACATATATATATACGCAAAATCATGTGTATATATAAATACGCAGTACACACACAGTATTTTCGAGAGTATTTTCGAGAATATTCTCGAAAATACTGTATACTGCGTATATATATATAGAGATGATTGTGCGTATATATATCTATATCTATATCTATATCTATATCTATATATATATATATATATATATATATATATATATATATATATATATATGTGTGTGTGTGTGTGTGTGTGTGTGTGTGTGTGTGTGTGTGAGTATGTATATATGTACACATCATCATCAATAACGGACCTCTCCACCATCCTTCACCACTCAACTTGTATATATATGTATGAATATATATGTATATATATATATATATATATATATATATATATATATATATATATATATATGTGTGTGTGTGTGTGTGTGTGTGTGTATGCATATATATGTGGGCCGCGGTGGCCGAATGGTTAGAGCATCGGACTCAAGACTGTCACGACGGCAATCTGAGTTCGAGGGTTCGAGTCACCGGCCGGCGCGTTGTTCCCTTGGGCAAGGAACTTCACCTCGATTGCCTATCTAGCCACTGGGTGGCCAAGCCAGCCCAAGTCAGTGCCGGGTAAATAGAGATGGTGACTCGATAAAAAACACCGGGCGGAAGGGAATGGCAAACCACCGCTCTAAATTGCCAAGAAAAATCATGGAAGTCCATGATCGTCAAGGCCGCGGTGGCCGAATGATTAGAGCGTCGGACTGTCACGACGGCAATCTGAGTTCAAGTGATCGAGTCACTGGCCGGCGCGTTGTTCCCTTGGGCAAGGAACTTCACCTCGAATGCCTACCTAGCCACTGGGTGGCCAAGCCAGCCCAAGTCAGTGCTGGTCCCAAGCCCGGATAAAATAGAGAGAATGATTACCTAAAAAAGGTAACACCGGCACTCTCCGTGGAAAGGAACTGGGGACCCTACCACGTACTCCCTCCAAGAGCATCACAACATGAAAACTACAATTAAGTATCATGCTGTGACCACGGCGGCTCAGACATAAACCTACCGTTAAAAGAAGAAGATACATATATATACATATGGGGCCGCGGTGGCCGAATGGTTAGAGCATCGGACTGTCACGACGGCAATCTGAGTTCGAGGGTTCGAGTCACCGGCCGGCGCATTGTTTCCCTTGGGCAAGGAACTTCCCCTCGATTGCCTGCCTAGCCACTGGGTGGCCAAGGCAGCCCAAGTCAGTGCTGGTCCCAAGCCCGGATAAAATACTGAGAATGATTACCTAAAAAGGTAACACCGGCACTCTCCGTGGAAAGGAACTGGGGACCCTACCACGTACTCACTCCAAGAGCATCACAACATGAAAAAACTAAGTATCATGCTGTGACCACGGCGGCTCAGACATGAACCTACCGTTAAAAGGAAGGATATATACATATATATATATATATATGTGTGTGTGTGTGTGTATGTATATATATATATGTATGTATATACATGGGGCCGCGGTGGCCGAGTGGTCAGAGCGTCGGACTCGAAACTGTCACGACGGTAATCTGAATTCGAGGGTTCGAGTCACCGACCGCCGCGTTGTTCCCATGGGCAAGGAACTTCACCTCGATTGCCTGCCTAGCCACTGGGTGCCCAAGCCAGCCTAAGACAAGTGCTGGTCCCAAGCCCGGATAAATAGAGAGAATGATTACCTAAAAGGTACCACCGGCACTCTCCGTGGAAAGGAACTGGGGACCCTACCACGTACTCACTCCAAGAGCATCACAACATGAAAACTACAATTAAGTATCATGCTCTGACCACGGCGGCTCAGACATGAACCTACCGTTAAAAGAAGAAGATGTATATACATATATAGGGCCGCGGTGGCCGAATGGTTAGAGCGTCGGACTCAAGACTGTCACGACGACAATCTGAGTTCGAGGGTTCGAGTCACCGGCCGGCGCGCTGTTTCCCTTGGGCAAGGAACTTCACCTCGATTGCCTACCTAGCCACTGGGTGGCCAAGCCAGCTCAAGTCAGTGCCGGGTAAATAGAGATGGTGACTCGATAAAAACACCGGGCGGAAGGCAATGGCAAACCACCGCTCTAAATTGCTAAGAAAAAATCATGGAAGCCCATGTTCGTCAAGGCCGCGGTGGCCGAATGGTTAGAGCGTCGGACTCAAGACTGTCACGACGGCAATCTGAATTCGAGGGTTCAAGTCACCGACCGCCACGTTGTTCCCTTGGGCAAAGAACTTCACCTTGATTTCCTACCTAGCCACTGGGTGGCCAAAGCCAGCCCAAGTCAAGTGCTGGTCCCAAGCCCGGATAGATAGAGAGAATGATTACCTAAATAGGTACCACCGGCACTCTCCGTGGAAAGGAACTGGGGACCCTACCACGTACTCACTCCAAGAGCATCACAACATGAAAACTACAATTAAGTATCATGCTGTGACCACGGCGGCTCAGACATGAACCTACCGTTAAAAGAAGAAGATACATTATATGTATATATATATATATATATATATATATATATATATATATATATATATATATATATATATATATACGCAGAGGCCGTGGTGGCCGAGCGGTTAGAGCATCGGACTCAAGATTGTCACGGCGGCAATCTGAGTTCGAGGGTTCGAGTCACCGGCCGGCACGTTTGTTCCCTTGGGCAAGGAACTTCACCTCGATTGCCTTCCTAGAAAACGACATATCGCCTTGAGAAGTCAAACGCAAGTGTCGTAGGGGAAGTCACCGCCGTGGCACAAACCGCGGTTGATTAGGAAGGGCATCCAATCAGGCAAGGGTGGCACTGCCATATATAACCTCTCAGTGAAAACTACAATTAAGTGTCATGCTGTGACCACGGCGGCTCAGACATGAACCTACCGTTAAAAGAAGAAGTGAATTGAGAGAGGCCTATGTCCTGCAGTGGAATGAATGGCTGTTGAAAAAAAAAAAAAAAAAAAAAAAAAAAAAAAAAATATTATATATATATATATATATATATATATATATATATATATATATATATATATATATATATATATATATATATATATATATATATATATACGCACATACACGTATATTTGTCTTGCATTTATGTTAATCTAATAACAATCCCTAACATTTCATTAAAAATGGAGAAAAGGAAAAGACATCTAAAATACAGTAATGTGATTGTAGGTGTGTGTGTGCGTATGCGCAGGTACATACGCACACTTACGCGTGCACACACACACACACACACAGTTTATATGCATATACATAAAGTGCTTGGAAGATTAATATAGATTTACACACGTAATACGCATGTATATGTGTGTGTATGTCCTCGTAACGTTCTTCGAGATCAAGCGGCAGGTGGAAGCACTGCACTAGTCCCAGTCTGTTCACTCAGCATGAACTCTGTAAGTTAAACAAGTAGGGTTTGAGCTTAAATATTTGTGGTGTAGTCGTCCAGGACTGGTCTTGATAAGATACCTGTGTTTCTAATTTCTCTGGTAGTCTTTATTACTCTTAACCTCTGGCAGATCTCGTCTGGTGATTATTCGATATTATGCAAAACAGTATGTAGTGTTAAATCTTAAACAAATTAAATACTTGTAAACACAATTTCTTGACAGTTGATCCTCGCTTGTGTAGCCTCCGTGGCCATTGCCGCCCCTCAATATAGCTATGGCGCTCCTCGTGCTGCATCCAGCGAGGAGGTCGAGTTCGTGCCAATCCTCAGGAACTCGTGAAGAGTTCGAATATACAGTATGTAAATATATGTGTGTATATATGTATATATATATATTTTTTTTTTCAACGGTATAGGCTCATGTTTGAGCGGCCGTGTTCACAGCATGATACTTAATTAATTGTAGATTTTTTTTTTGATGTTTTGGAGTGATACGTGGTAGGGTCCCCATTCCTTTTAAATGCTTTTTACTTTTAAATATTCCTTATTTATTTTGTTAAAAATGTTGGGTTGTTTGGGGTTTGGGGGTTTGCCCCCCTTTTTTTGGGTATATATTGTTTATATGTATATATATATTTATATTATATTAATATAATAATATATTATAATATATTATTTTATTTAATAATAATTTAATTAAATTTTAAAAAACCCAAAAATACAAAAAAAATATAAAAAGAAAAAAAAAAAAAATATATATATATTTTTTGTGTTGTGTGTTTTTGGGGCTGTGTGTTTTGTGTGTGTGTGTGTGGTGTGTTGTGTTTGTTGTGTTTTTTTTTGTGTATATTATTTTTCAATAATAATTTTTTTAAATTAATTTATAATATTTTTTTTTTTATTTATAATAAAAATATTTTATATTTATTTTTTTTTTCTTTCCCCTCTTTTTTAAACCCCATTTAGAATTTTTTTATATTTTATTTATTAAGAAATAATTTAATTTTTTTTCAAATAACGTGGTCTTTAATTTATTTTTTCAGCACCACACGCCCCGCCACCTTACCAACCCGAACACACACAAAAACTTTTGATCTTTTTTCTTGTTTTTTGCCTTGGGGGTTGGGTTGGTTTTTTTTGTGTGGTTTTTGGTTTTTTAAATTTTATTGGAAAATTGTGGGTTTTTGGAAATTAATTTTTTTATTTAATATAATTTTATTAGTTAAAAAAATAAAAATGAATTTTAATTTTTCCCACATTTTTTATTGATTTCATTTTCATCTTGTTTTCATTGGGTTTCTTTGTTTCATGACTTATTTTCTTCATTAAGAAATCCCCTTTTTCGCTTTTTAACTTTATTTATTTTTTATTATATATTCAACAAAAATATTTTATAATTTATATTTTTTTTAAATAAGTTTTAAAATTTTTAATTATAATTAATTATTAAATATATAATATAATATATATATAATATATATATATATATATTATATATATTTATATATAATATATTATATATATATATATATATATATATATATATATATATAAATTTATTTTTATAAAATTAATTTTATTTTTTTATTTTTATTTATTTTATTTGTATGGAAATTATGCGTTGTGTGTGTGTACTTTATAAAATATTTAATATAAATTAAAATTTTAAATTTATTATTTTTTATTTATTATTTATAAAATTAAAAAAATTTTAATTTATTTATATAACAATCTAATATTTATATATATATATATATTATATATATATATACTATAAAAATATATATAAATTTTATATATATATTTTTTTATATAATTAAGAATATTAAATTAATTCATATTATTTTAAAATTTTAATAAATTATATATTTAAAAAAACAAAATAATAAAAATTTATATAATTAAAGGAGATTAATGAGTGGGTTGTGACTCATTATTTTTTTCATATATTTTAATTTTTTAATAATAAAAAAAAATATATTAATTTTTAAAAATTATATATTATAAAAAAAAAATATAATTAAAAAAAATTTAAAAATTTAATTAAAAAAATAAAATTATTATGTATAAATAAAAATATTAAAAATTTAAATTATAAAAAAAAAAAAAAATTAAATATAAATATTTTTTTTTTTATAATAAAAAAAATAATATTTAAAGGTTGTGGGGTGGTGTGCTAGTTATTTATTTTTATATTTTATGATATTTTAAATATATATATATTAAATCAATTGTGGGTGGGTTCACCAATTTTTTTTAATTTATATGTCTTTCGTTTTTTGTTTCAGTTTGGGCCCCCCTATTTCGTTATTTCGTACGCCTTTTTGTAATGGTCGGCTCTTGCCTCTTTATGTTATCTAACACAGCTTTACTTTTTGCCCTCTGTCGTCCGTCTTGAATATACTCGTAGACCTCCCCATTACCATTTTTTTTTTTTGAGCTCCCAAGTTATCCTCTATTTTTTCTTGTAAAATATATCCCTATACATTATATACTGCAAAAAAATCTATAATCTTCGTACAATAAAACGATTCAGATGTATAAGCATATCCATAAGTAATTGAAAGCTAGAGATCACAAGTTTCCTATGTACAATGTGGGAAAATAAAATGCCCTCCTTTTTTCGGACAACCCGGGAAAAGCCTCTGCAGAAAAAAGTCAGGGCCCAAGGGTCACAGAGCTTGCCTACGCGTTGGTAAAAAGGGGGTGGCACTGGAAGAAATGCATATTTTCCACCTATCACTCAACGGGTTCGTAAGTGAAAAAGTAGCATTCGAGCTAAATTTTTTTAATACAATATTGTCTTTTTAATTTTCTGGCAGTAGAAAAGTTAACGAAAATCTTTAAACTCTGGAAGTTTGTTGGTAATTATAAAATTTTTACAAAACATCTCTAATGTCAACTTTTCCCCAAAATTAAAATACAATTTATAACCAGCTATCATCCCCTGTGGGGCCCGCCGTGGCGTCGCCCCCCCATACAGTTTGGGTTGGCGCTCGCGGGGGGTCGATTTCGTGCAACCTAAAGGGACCCCGCGTCCACGAGGAAATGGAACTTACAACTTCGATTTTCGAAGCTCCCAAGGGGCTCAGCTTTTCCCCGTCGGATCCCCCCAGGCGACGGGACACAGGATCAAAGGCTGGAGAAAATCTGAGTACCGTTTTCTTTTAAACATAAAGGGGTTATTTTTGGTTTTTTTGTGCCTGAATTTTTTTTCCCCCTTTTTACTTTTTCTTTTTTTAATTTTATAGGAACTGTCCGGGGGCACTGAAAACCATTTTTTCCGGGCTTCCCCCCCCCTTGGGCTCCATTCCCTCACCCCTCCCCCAGTTCGTCCCCGACAGATCGCCCCGGGGGCCCCCCGAGGGACTCCGAGAAGTTCCGCTCCTTCCAGGTCTACGGGGGACCCCAATAAATTTTGGGTGAAATAGTATTTTTTTTTCTCGATTAAAAAACTTCCTTTTCAATATTTTTTTTATAATACCAAGTCTTTTTAAGAATGATTATATATATAAATAATTTTATATATAAAATAATAATAAATTTTAATATATATTATAATAATATAAAATATATATATTATATATATATATTAGTATATATATTATTAATATATATATAAAATATTATAATATTTGAGGAGAGAGAGAGAGAGGAGAGGAAGAGAGAGAAGAGAGAGAGAGAGAGAGAGAGAGAGAAAGTCAGAGCACTGAAACAATTCTTTATATATCTGTTTATTTATCTAACTCTCCATCTATCCATCTGTCTGTCTTTCTATCAATATTAACCTATTTATTCACTTTTTCATTTTCATTTTCTCCATCATATACACCATTAACATCAGCCTTATAGCCATAATAGGAAACACCACTGATTGATAATAACTCTTGAAATTTAAAAGCAGTTAAGGCACTTAAAAACCCTTAACAAGGGAAAGGTAAGAGTAAAAAGAAATCATATAAACGTTATTTATTAAATTAAAGTTCATTAAAGAACGTATATTTTCTTTTCCCTTTTTTTTTTAACTTTTTGGGAAAAATACTTGATTATTTTAGATTTTAAATTGGGCTGAATAAAATGTTGCCCGTATGTATGTATATATAATATTCGCACATACATATATTCGTACATCCCCTATGAAATTTTTCATTTGCATGTATGTACATTTCTACGTATATTTTCGAAATGTATTTACGAATAACTAGAAAAAAAATCATGTTTTCAAAGTATATTGGAAACGTTGTTGAATTCGTATGTCAATCTGAATAAAAACAAGAAATTTCTGTAAAAAAAAAAAAAAAAAAGGGGAAGAGGCAAAAACGAAGAAAATAATGGTAACAACAAAGCAAAAAATAAATAAAATAAAATAAAATGAAAAATAGGAAAAACATCTCTACTTAAAAAAAGAAGAGAGAAAAACAAACAAACAAACAAGATTTCTGTCAAAAAAAGGGGGGGCGGAAGGGAGGGAATCAGAAATGAAAAAAGAAAATAACAACAGTAAACAATACCGTGCAAATAGAAAATAACAAAAAAACATATCCCCACCCCTTTCAAAGAGAGAGAGAGAGAGAGAGAGAGAGAAAGAAGAGAGAGAGAGGGGGAAAGAGAGAGAGGGAAAAAGGGGGAGAAAAGAGGGGGAGGGAAAAAAGAGAAGGGGGGAAGAGAGAGAGGGGAGGAAGGAGGAAAAGAGAGGGGAGAGGAGAAAAAAAGAGAGAAAAAGAAAAAAAAAAAAAAAGGTAAAAATGTGCGACTCGTATGAAAGGAAAAAAAGAAATCGTAGCTCTTCCCCTGTACCTGACACTCATTCGCTCTGCAGAAAAGTTAGCGAGCCGGAAGCTGCTTTTGCCAGAGACACGGTCATATTGCATATTCTCATGTTATATACATTTTATCATTCTTTTTATTGTTATTTATGGGATTGTTATGCTATTTTGTTTATTATATCGTTTTTACGTTGTTGTTATCTTTTTATTATTGTTTTATCAGGTATTATTTCTGTTATTTTCTTTTATGTTTTGTTTTTATTGTTTTCATTTTTTTAATTTTCCCTTTTTTTCTTGTTCTTGCGATTATTATCATTATTACTACCATTTCTTCCTAAAGGGACGGTCATCTTATGCCACAATATTTTTTTTTTATCAATTTATTGTCTTTTTTTGTTTTTATTATTTCGCCTTATCATTACTTTCTGTTGAAAGGGAGACCCGGTTTTCTTTTGTCTCTATTGTTTTCTTTTGTTCTTTGTCAAGATTATATTTTCATATTGCGCTTAAGACTTGTCGCTGTATGTAATACATGAAACTATTTCAAGAAAAATAATATGGAATATTTTGATCACACAGACGTAAATACACACATTGTGTGTTATGTGATATGTATATTATTATAATATATAAATATATATATCACAAAAATATATATATATATATTATATATATATATAAAATTTTAAAATATTTTATATATACAAAATATAAAAGTTATATTTTTGTATAATATGATTTATATTAATTTTTTTTAATTAATATATTTTATTATAAAATATATTTAAAAAAAATATAAATTTAATTATTTACAAATAAATTATAATCTTAAAATTAATTATATATTATTAAAAAAAAAAATATATAGAAAAAAGGTAAAATATTTTTTATTAATTAAAATATTTTTTTTTAAATAATAAATGTAAAAAATGGGATAAAATGTATAATATATATAATATAAATATATTATATTAATTAATATTTATATAATAAAAATATATCATAAATATTTATTTTATTATTTAATATTTTATATTTGATGAATTAATTATATTTTTAAAATAAAATTAACATAAAGAAAATAAATATAATAAAAAAATTTGAATTAAATCCCCAAAAAATTTTTAATTTTTGTAAATAAAAAAGAAAAAAAAAATATATATTAAATATTTAATAAATTATCCCTAATAAAAAAAATTTAAATTTGTGGGGGGTTATTTTTTTTTTTTTTTTTGTTTTTTTTTTTTTGGTTTTTTTATTTGTTTATTTTATGAATTTATTTTTTTTTGTTTATGTTTATTATTTTTTTTTTTTTTTATTTTTTTTTTTTTTGTTGTTGGTTTTTGGGGTTTTTGGGATTTTTTAATAAAAAAAAAAAATTCTTTTCTTTAAAAACAGAAATAGCCAAAGCATATTTAATAAAAAAAATTTTAAAAAAAAATTTTTTTTTTGGAGCTATATATATATATATTTATATATATATATATATATATATATATATATATATTATATATATATATATAATATATATATATATTATATATATTATTATATATATATGTATATATATATATGTATATATATGTATATATTATATATATATATTATATATATATAATATATATATATATATATATATACATCCACGCATGTATGTATATTTATCTATTTACCTATCTCTCTATATTCTGCAGTGAAGTTACGACTTGATCCATTTGAAAATAAAAGTTACAGTAAAGAAAATAAATGATAATGAAACGTGGCGAACCCGATCCGGTCGACTCACTGAAACTCCTCAAGAGAATTCGTTTAACCGGTGCTGTCGTTTGCAGACTGAAAAAAGAAAGAAAATATGGATATATAAGATGATGTTAATGACAATGTATCCGCCGGATAATACGAAGAAAAGCGATTGTATTTGTGGGTGGGGGGTTGGGGGGAGTGTGTGTGTGTGTGTGTGTGTGTGTGTGTGTGTGTGTGTGTGTGTGTGTGTGTGTGTCTGTGTGTGTGTGTGTGTGTGTTGTGTGTGTGTGAGTGTGTGCGTATGTGAGTGTGTATGTTTATGTGTGTGAGTGTGTGCGTATGTGAGTGTGTGTGTTTATGTGTGTGTGTGTGTGAGTGTGTGTTTATGTGTGTGTACATAAAAAAAATTGCTTACTGCGTTTGGAATGCAGCACACAAGCCAACACCTACAGCCACCAAGACCACCTATTGTACATACACGAAACCAAATCTCCCCTGAACAAAAGTCCCTCTTTGTCCTGAGAGCACTCTGGATATTCCTCGTAATTACGAGATCGGGAGCCTGGAAGGAAAAGTTTCGAGGCCTCTAGGATTGCTTTTTCCTGGTGGGAAGGTCTTAAGCTTAGAATGTCTTTCCTCGGGCGACTCTGAAAGGCTTCTAGGTTGACTGGACATTTTTTCACCGCTTCCCAGGCATGGCGGGGCCCGCTCATCCCTCGTTGCGAGAGAGCGGGGGAGGGGGACAGGGCAGAGAGGGAGGAAGCAGGGGAGGGAGGAAGGGACGGAGGGAGGGAAGAAAGGAAAGGGAAGAAAGGAGATTGGGGGAATGGGGGTAAGAGGGAGGGAGAGAGGGAAGGAGGGAAGAGAGAGGGAGGAGGGAAGGAGGGAAGGAGAGAGGGAGGGAGGGAAGGAGGGAAGGAGAGAGGGAGGGAGGGAAGGAGGGAAGGAGAGAGGGAGGGAGGGAAGGAGGGAAGGAGGGAAGGAGAGAGGGAGGGAGGGAAGGAAGGAGAGAGTGAGGGAGGAGGGGAAGGAGGGAAGGAGGGAAGGGGAGAGGGAGGGAGGGAGGGAAGAACAGAGGGGGAAGGGAGGGAGGTGAGACATGGAACTGCCATATGCACCTCTCGGCCGTTAATATGAGTAATAGCTTCCTTGAGTTCCTGATTTTGAGAGCGTAACTAGATATTGACATAAGCTATTGTGCAGAGGAATACATTATTTTTTTTACTGAGAACTTGCAATTTTTAAAACACTTTAATACCCAATATATAGTTTAACAGTTCATATACATTAATTTGTTCTTTTTCTATTCAGTATTGACTATTTGTCACCATAAATAAAATAATAATAATAAAAATAAAATAATTATAATAATAATAGATAAATAAACTTCTTCCTTTTAACCACCATCTAATAACATATCACATCCACACCGTCTTGACAGCCTTAAACCTCACGAGGCAAATCACTGAACATCTCACACCCTCTCTCCTAATCCACATCTGACACTAGCCAACGCGCGGAGACGATGAACATTATAAGAAGATTAATAGTGCCAGTGCCAGAGACCTTCGACACATATTAGGATGAGAGAAGCTCCTTAACTTCGGCCTCGCTAATTGGTCCGGAACGAGAGGACGTCTCACTTTGCCAGGGGACTCTGCACCGAGCGAAATTTCGTGGGATTTATAGGTGGGGTGTTAGTATCATCGTTTTTTATAGATCGTATTGTTATTATTATTATTATTATTATTGGTATTTTTATGATCATTATCATAATTGTTGCTTTTTTATGTGTTTTATTATCATTATTTTTTTTTTATTATTATCATCATTATATTTTGTTGCTATAGTGTAAATAACATTATTATCATTATATTATTATTATTATCATCATTATTATTATTATTACTATTATTATTATTATTATTATAGTTGTTGTTATTATTATTATTATCATCATTATTATTATTACTATTATCAATATTATTATTACCATTATCATTATTACTATTACTATTATCAAAATGATTGATAATATTATTATTTTATTCAGTAGTAGTAGTAAAATTATTATTATTATTATCATTATCATTAGTAGTCTCATTGTTATTTTTTCAACACTTTTATGTTATCATTATTCCTTTGATTATGTTTTTATCATTATCAATATTAGTATTAGTATTATACATCATCGCTTTTATTTTCCTCATTATTATTATTACTTCCATTGTTATTATTGTTATTTATTATAATTATTATTATTATCATTATTATTATTACTATTATTATTATCATTATTATTATTACTATTATTATTATTATCATTATCATCATCATTATCATTATCCTCATTGCTATCATTACTACATATCTATGTCATTACTTACATATAATAATCAATAATATCATCATTGTTATTATCACTATCTATTGCTATTATCAACACTATTGCTTATACTACTACTGCAAGTGTTGTTATTATTATCATTGTTATTATCATTCCTATTATCTTTATAATTAGATATTGTTGTTCGTGGTGGTGGTATTGTGGATTGTTGTTATTGTTATCATTCTCTTTGTAATGATTACCATTACTACTACTACTACGACTACTATTACTAATACTACTACTACTACTACTTTTACTACAACTATAACTACTACTACTTCTATTACTATTACTATTACTGCTACTACTACTACTACTATTACTATTACCACTAATATTACTACTGCTACTACTTCTACTACTACTACAGCTGCTGCTGCTTATTTCATTACTATTTATATTATTATCATTTTTACTATTATCATAATCAATATCATTATCATTATTTTATTTTTTTATTCTTTTGGAGAATGTACAAGCGAGCGTGACACCAACTTGAAAGAATATGAAAGTAAAAATAATAATAAAAGTTTATCAGTTCAATCCCTATTTCTTTAAACGTTATTAACATTCTAAATAACTTACCGAACAATAGTACGACAAATCCCTCTCTATTTTTTTCTATTTTCTATCACAGCAAAATCATCGATCCTGCAGCATCCCGGGACCCACACGAAGCTAACACTCCTCTCCCAATATTTGTGGAGATGCTTATCGACCGGGCGAGAGTGCGGCGTTCATATCCAAATGTTTCCATCGGAAAGTTGCACTCGTAATGTCGAAATAATGCTGCTCGAATGGCAAAAGGTGGCAGTTCGGATTCTGGCTTCTCTGCACAAATCGCGAACACCGGAGTTTAAAGTTTTCTGGGCAAAGGAATGCAAAGGCTGGGCATTTGCTGGGAGGACTGCGACATTTCTCCTTCTTTCTTCTTCTTCTTTGGCTCTCTCTTTTTTGTTTTGTTTTTTACACACACACACACATGACCACACACGCACACACACACACACACACACACACACACACACACACACACACACACACATATATATATATATATATATATATATATATATATATATATATATATATATATATATATATATATATATATATATATATATATATATATATATATATATATATATATATATATATATATATATATATATATATATATATATATAATGTGTGTGTATGTATTGTATGATATTATTATTATATATATATATATATATATATATATATATATTATATATATATATTATATATATATATATATTACTATATATATAATGAATTATAATAACATATAATTAATATATATATATATATATTGTATAAATATATATATGAAAGTAATAAATATGATATGTAGATTTTATGAAATTAGATATCGTAGAGTATGATTATTGTATTTCTCGTTGCGTATATTTGATTGTTGATTATAAACTGTCACTTACTGATAAAACCATAGAGAATAAGAAGAAATCATATGTTGTTAGAAAAAAGAACGAGCATATCCTGTACGATTCAACGTTATTATCTCAATTGATACAAAGTTATCATATATAAACTTTCGGTTTTGTAGCTTGTATTTAGATTATTATATTAATGTATTAATGC